>NC_137617.1:5147939-5337939 GCF_963280865.1 Gymnoscopelus braueri | reverse complement strand
TGCACTGATCATCCTTGAGATGTTTTTATAACTTGATTGGAGTCTGCCTATGGTAAATAAAATTGATCTGACACACGAAAGGCACACACATGTCTCTATCAGGTCCCACAGTTAACAGTGCATGTCGGAAAATAATCAAAAACATATGTTTTTATTTTGTCATTATGGGGTTATAGTGTGGAGAATTTTGAGTAAAACAATTAATTTCATAAATTTTTGAATAAGGTTGTGGAATAACAAAATATTTATTTTTTATATATTTCCAGATGAATTCAGCCATGAGAAAGGACTGGGCAATGGTTGTGAGGAGTACAAGAAGAAACGTTGTGGAATTCGTGTCAGTTTTGCAGAATTTACTCAAGAATCAAGTCTCAAGGCTGGCCGGTGGTATAGGGGACTCGCAGTTGACAGGTGACTGGAGGTTGGGGAGTGGGTGACAGACTGAACTGAACTGTTTAAAATAAAAACATAGTTAGTGGTGAGTTCTTTGCTGAAAAGGGGCAAGAATGACGCCCTGATCTCACCAGGAGTGATGGTAGTCTACCCAGAACTCCTTAGGTAGGGGGGAAAAAGGACTTGTGGATTGCACAGTATGTACAAACAAATGGTTACTCTCATACTTTGCTATTCTGAACCTGAGCAGTGTTATTTGCTTTTATCGTTGTGTATGTGTCATGCTGTCTGTGATATGGACCTTGAGTCTGAAATAAAGATTGAATTTAATTTAATTATTTGTATGTTACTTGAAGTGAATAGCAGGTGAACAGAGAGGTGCAGCATGCCTATCCAGTATATGTTCAGTGACCACTGGTGTAATTTGTTTTATAGTTGATTCATAATATGCCCACTTTGCTAAGTCTACCAATGTAGCCTTACCTGAAAAAAAAAAGCCAAGTCTGCCTTTGGCCATGTTATCTGCTGAGATGTTGGTGAAGTATGCTACATTGTAACTGCACTGATGGAGTGGAATTGTGATACATTGCCATCCATAGTGGGGGTAGTGTTGTAAAATTGTAAAAAATGTCCCCTTTAAGAGGAGTCTGTGACAATAGGATTTGGTTGGGGTGAGAGAAGGATGCTGGGAGAGAGATGGGTTATTGTATGTTGTATGTATTGTGTATTATGTATGTATGTATGTAATTATGTTGTATGCATTTGTCTATTGTATAAGTTGAGGAAGTGAAGTGAACTTGAAACGTGTTTGATGTTGCTGGAGTTATAATAAACTAACAGTGCCTGAAGAAAAGAGACCGTTCATTCACCATTGTAGGAACATAAGAGTAGTAATAAAAGATACAAGTGGGTTCTACCCCAAAGTTAATAGGCGGAGACCAACGCAAGTATTAATTTCGGCTGTGGAATTGAACTTGATTCAGTTCCCCTGTCTGCCGGTTTTGATAAGTCTGGAGACTAAGACAGGAAAGGTTACACTGGTTTTATATTTGCCAATGTTTTATATTTGTTCTGTATTATATTTAATCATTGATTTGAATCCCTTTGACTATTTGGAGTTTGAATTTTGTGTGTGAGCTGACTTTGAATATGTATACATTTATGATTTTCTTTCTTTTTGTAAGTCCACAGAAGTGTGTTTTGATTTGTTGTAAACAAAGGCCGAAAATAAACCATTCAATGAACAACTATTGTAATTGTTTTTTACAATACAGATCTTAGTTTAGTACATTTTAGAGGAATAGAATATAGTTATTTTGAGGTTATAGTTTAATGGGGCATCCTGAGGGCTAAGTGAGGGCTGCTTATTCATATCCCCAAGTGGGCCAATGCGGGGCCACTGTAGGCATGTGAGGGCTAAGTGAGGGCTTAGTGAGGGCTGCCCATGCAGGGCCAGCACTTAGGGGCCCACACTTTGCCAATGAGCAAGCCCTCTGGGGCCCCGTGTGGGCAGCCCACGGTGGGCCCTTAGGCCAGCCCTAAGTCAGAATCAGAATCAGTTTTATTGTCACATCACAGGTTTACAAGGTAAAAAAGTGGGTGAAATTCTTTTTTGTACATCGTTCCCATCGCAACGTTAGTTTCCATAGAAAGAAGAGGGGGGGGGGGAGAAGAAGAGGGTGGGGGGCAGGTGGGAAGGAGATCAAAAACAAGAGAGCAACAGAAGTGGCCCCTTACAGGCCCAGTGCAGGCTCGCTTGCAGGCCGCTTGGTTAGTGCGGCCAGGAGAGGGTACTCACGGCGGTGTTCTTTCCACCAGTCCAGTGGCTTTTCAGACAGAGTCACAGGAGCAACCGCTTTGTATTTATTCACCTCCTCCGCTGCAGTGTCAAAGGGTGACTTCTCTGGTGCAGATGGTTCCGGACCTGCCCCATAGGTGTTCCCAAACAGTTCAGCCAGTGCAGAAGATGCTCTTTTTTTAGCAGGTGGGGGGCCCTGGGGGTCTTCGTTCTCCTCACCATCACCACCAGCAGCACTGGGCTCCTCCTCGTCAGAGTCTGGCTCTGTTCTCACCACCACATTTTCCTACAGGCATGGTGCAACAAATAAAACAAAGTGGTACAACAATTAACTTACTTAACTGACAGGAATGGCAACACTTTAAATCTTGGGTCTAGTGCTGATGCTAGGTTGAGTGTGGTCTTCTCCAGCTCAGATGTGTACCTCTTTGCTAAGTCTTGGTGAATGGCTGCTTTGAGGTGTTTGACAAAGGGAGGATCCCCAATGTTTTCCTGGGTGTTCTGCATAATCTGTGCATGCAATGGGGCTATGAAGGACAGAGTTGGATTGTTTTCATCCGACATGGCGTTGGTAGCCACAGCAAATGGCTTCATGGCCTGGACGAACAGCTCAGCATTGCTTAAGTCTGACCCACACAAAGTGTTGATGTCTTTCTCTGTCTGTCTGATTTCGTTGCTAAGCAGTGTAGCGCTCACTGCTTCCTTTTGCTCCAAGAAACGCTCCACCATTGAATAGGCGCTGTTCCAACGCGTCGCCACGTCCGTTTCCAGTTTGTGCTTAGGGATTCCCAGTCTATGTTGTTTTTCTAGGAAAATGTTGTTCGCTCTGGTACTTCTGTGGAAAAAAATAGACACCCGACGTATCCGTGCGAGTAGTCTTGAGACATCTGGTAACTTCAGTGTGCGCTGCGCGGCCAGGTTGAGGGTATGCGCCTAGCACCTGATGTGAAGAAAACCGGCTAATTCTGCAGCAAGAGACATGTTGGCCGTGTTATCTGTGACTAAAGCCGTGTCTTTCGCGTCGATTCCCCATTCGATCGTCACATCCTTGAGAAAATCTGAAAGATTTTGACCAGTGTGGCTCTCGTGCATGGCACGGGTTTGGAGGACGTGAGAGCACAGAGACCAGTCCTCTGTGATGTGATGGGACGTTACCGTAACATAACCCTCTGTGGCCCGAGAGGTCCATCCGTCACAGGTGAGAGCAACTCGTACTGCTCCGCGCAGCGATAGTTTTACCTTGGCCACAACCTCGTTGTAGAGTAAAGGCACGGCTGTGTCGGTGAAATAGGTCCTACATGGAATGTTGTAGCGCGGCTCCAAGTTGTAAAGCATGTTTCTAAAACCTTCATTCTCCACCACCGAATATGGGCGAAGGTCTTTTGCTATAAACTGTCCAATTGATCTGGTGATGTGTTTAGCCTTTTCCGAACCTTTAGGCATTTTTTGCAGTGTTTCATCGATGCTCTGTTGACCTGCTAGCTGCCGGTGTTCTGGGGAGGTTATTGACTTCACCTCGGGGTGGTGTCGGTCAAGATGTTGACCCAGGTTGCTTGTATTATTACAATACTTAACTACTCCACGACAGAGTCTGCACACAGTGTTAGTCTTGTCTAGCTGTGTGGTGCTTCCTTTCACTAAGTAAAACCCAAAGTGTTTCCATACTTTGGATTTAAAATGTCCAGGAGCCGGTCGTATTTCTAATTCCACATTTTCTTCGTCCGCCATTTCGTGTTTTGCTATTTTCACTTGGCGCATACAGATGACGTAACCTGACTCAAGTCACCACAACGCGCCACCACAACAAATAGCCTCTGCACTGTCTGCACTTTCCGTAGCACTGCCATCTGTTGGATGAAAGTGGCAACTTATTTCACCACAATAAAAAAAAAATCGAAAAAATCGATTCTGAACATTTGAAACGATTAAAAAAATCGCGGCATTAAGAATCGCGATTTATTCACAAATCGATTTTTTTTGACAGGCCTATTATTTAGTGTTATTGCCTATTTTGTTTATTTTGTGGTTATTGTTTATTTCTTATTTGGTTATTTTTGCTTATTTAGTATTGTTTATTTTGTGTTTACTTGGTTTTGTTTATTTCCTGCAACTATAGGCCTACAGACGGCACTCTATTATAATATACATATATATATATATATATATATATATATATATATATATATATATATATATATATATATATATATATATATATAGATATATATACTCTATAATAGATATATATGATAACAATTAATTAACTCTATTTTCCTGGCACTGCCTAAAGCTTGATTTCCTGTCTTGCAGGCCTGTGGCTGGGGACCCCTTGGTGCGAGGGAGCAGGTGGCGGCTGCCCAGTGGGTTGTGGTAATTCTCCTCCCCCCTTTTGCTGTGCTTGCAGTGTGAAGTAATCTTAGTCTGTTTTGCTGTGCCACTTCGGGGAGCCCCTCCTCTGGGTCAGCCGGCCTGCTCATCCTCCCCCTTAACCCCCAGCACTGGCCCTATAGGCAAATAGGTTTTTTATTATTAAGTGCATTATCATATTGTTTTAACTAATGAATGTCATTCTCTTTTATTATTGATGTTTTAATACAATAAAGCTTTTTGTACTTTGTATAAATACTGTTTCTGCCTTTAAATCAATTGTACCAACAAACTTGTGTGAGGAGCAATATATGTTCAGGCGGTTGGTTTATATTATTATTATTATACATATTTCCTGGGGTGCAACTCCCCAGGTGGCGTAGTTGGCTATATAGATAGATAAATTCATACCGCCCTGCTACACTGGCATTGTGCTACTGTAGTCTCTGTAGATCCACACTTCATTATTGTGGTAGTGCTGTCCCAGCACTGGAGTAAGGTCTGCTAGAGGCCATTACCCAACCTGCATAGTGGACACAACGAACGTGATTATAACTGTCTAAAAATGTGGTTGGAACCAATGAGAGGGATATATACAGCAGTGGTTCCCAAACCTTTCAATGCAGAGAACCCCCAATAGCCCTAGCCTCTGTATGCCTCCCTATTGCATAATTGCTTTTGGAAAAATAAATCATCACAGCATGGCACGTTGTGAGATTGTAGAGATGTCTGAAATATGTCAAAAATAGGGATGCCAACACTCTTATGAATTTAATTTGAATTGAAATGATTTGTTTTCTTTATATTTTTCTTTCTTTCTTTTCCCCCCCTCTCCTTTCAAGTTGGTCCCCCTGGCCCTCACTGCTATACAGTAGCTACATGTCTTCTCATCCAAGGACGTGCTGGGCCCCTCATTCAGCCTGGGAAAAGGAGTTGGAGAGGCCCTCAAGAAAAAAGTTGAGGCCCCAAATACTAACCAATGAGCGGTGACAGTGATTTTAGGTCTCATCGTTTTTTGTGATATAAAGAGAGTCTAATGATGTTGTAGACCATCAAGGCACTTTAGGATGTCACTTTTAGGATGTCATGTTGACACCTGCCTCATAACTTTGTATAGCATGTTACCATTGCACTGAAAAAACAAGACCTAGCCTAGGTGACATTCACACTGTATTGCCAACTACTGCTAACTTCTGTACCAAAATGTGAACTACTTTTCACACAATAAGAAGACAGTGCTGCATTGTTTTACAAAAAAAAAAAGTTTTTTTTTTAGTAGCTCAGGAAACAAAGTCCAGGAATTCTAGCTTGGTCTAACCAAGTGGTGCAGACAACCATGGGAAAATCACTACATAATCACATACATGCAAAGTGCACACTCAGATACAGATACTGTATTTTTAATACAGTATAATCAACAACAGTCCCATGAAAATATAAGCAAACTAGAAAAAGGTCTCCTCCAGGTCAGGTAGGTTATGGTGGGCCAGCAATGTTCGGACTTCGCCAATCAGCATGGAATATGAAAAATCGGATGGAACCATCTTGATCAGTTGACTATAGAGATAATGTGTACCGATTTGCATGATGTTTGGACCAAATTTGTAGGAGTAATATAAAAAAGAAAAGTGTTGTAAAAATCGGCCTCCTGGTGGCGCTATAATAGGGCAATGTTAAAAGGCTGGCATTTGTTCCTCAACGTAGTGCGAATGTGCGTGCAAAGTTTCACAGCAATTGGACGCTGCGTTTATGATTTGTGGGATTTTGTTCAAGACGGGCCACTTTAGCAAATCTTAGCCAATCAGGATGGAATATGAAAAAGCAAAGAGAACCGTCTTGACTCTTGATCACATGACTATAGAGATCATGTGTACCAATTTGTGTGACATTTGGATAAAATCTGAAGGCTTAATGTATGTTACCATACAAACATCTCTTTTTGTGTAAATCATTAATTTAAGGTTGAAAACATACATGTGTGGGCTTATGTTGAAGATAATAAGATGTTAAAGATGGGGTGCCATGATATTTTTCAACCCTAAAACCTGATCATAAGGTATTATTATTATGTAAGGATTTTTTTTTCAAAAAAAAAAAGTGTACAGTAAGTGTTAAAATGTTGTTTTTATGTGGACACGCCTCCAGTTCATTAAGTATACCTGGTTCTCACCTTAGCACCTCCTCCACCACCTTAGCACCACCCACCTGTCCTAGTCCCTCCTCCTCCTCATGCCCACACCTGTTGTGTTATGATAATGAGGGGGAGGGTATGGCTTTGTGATGTCACTAAAGCGCTGTTTCTCTATTGGCACGTTTGACCCTCAAGGTTTCAGCCTCCAGGAAGAAACTCCAAATAGTCAGAGAAGACATAAAACACCATAAAAACACCACCGGGGGGCTTTTTGAAGTTCTATCAACCTCATAGACACATGAAAAACAGAAAAAGTGCAAAAACATGGCACCAGCTCTTTAAACAATGATTTCATAATATGAGTTTGTGTAATAGTAAAGCTTGATAATTGGAAATAATACAAGTTTATTACCCTGTAAGGACAATGTTATACTATGTGGGCGGGGACTCGAGCCACGACTCCTCAATGTTCATGTATTTGATGTGTGATAGGCTTACAGGGATTGGGGGCTGGGCTTAAACCACCTAGCTCCTCCTTTTGTTGACAGAAGGTATACAGTATAAATATTATGTTTCTATGTGAAAGCTGCGCGCTGCTAATCAGACCTAACATGGCAGTAGCCTGTTGGGCAGAAATAAAATGATGCCTGACTGAAAACCCTTGGACCGGATATTCTCTTCTTAAACCTTTTTCCAGGAGACTGATTAGCCACTTTTGGAACCAGAGAATATACTTCACCTGTTATAGCGCCACCATGAGGCTGATTTGAACATTTTCAAGTGGCATTTCTTCCTCGACCTGGTGGGAATGTATGTGCAAAAGTTAATGGAAATTGCATACTGTGCTCATCATTTGAGGCATTTTGTTAAAAACGGAGCAGTCCTGCAAACTTTGGAAGCCATTCTTAGCCAATCAGGATGGAATATGAAAAATCTGATAGACCCGTTTAATGACTAAAGAGATACTGTGTACCGATTCACGTGACGTTTGGACAATTATGTAGGAGTACTTTGCAAAAAGCGGCCTCCTGGTGGTGGTATAACAGGCCCATGTGAAAAATGTGTGGCAGTTCTGAATTGGAATCCAGGGAGTGTGTGTGCACAGTTTTGCGGCGATCAAGGCAACGGTGCGGGAGATTTAAGCAATATTACACGAGAGGGTGTGCTTTACCGTCATTATTAGCATGCCTGTGATGAGGTCAGGAACGAGGCGAAGCCGAGTTCCGCCGCGATCACAGAAGTGCTAATAATGTAAGGTAAAGCACACCCTCGAGTGTAATATTGCGATTATACAACAGTTACCAACAAAACACATCCAAATGTATTCATATTGTGGGGCAATTCATAATAAAAAAAATTCGCTTATCCGTTTCCCTGTAAAGAGAAGAGTTTATTTGACTGAGACAAAATAGTCCCTGTAACAGCGCAGCACTAGTCTCTGAGTCATCGTCTCATCAACACAGCTGATTCCAGTAGGCTATATGCTCCGTCGTACGATCGTGTTACGTGGCCAAAATAACTGATCTACAAGCTCACAACGCGTCAAGATGGCGATGCGTTGTGAACTTGTAGATCGGCTATTTTTGCCGTGCGATACCTTCGTACGATAAAGTATAACATACACTGGACTGTTAACGAAATGGGAGTAATTTTACTTTAACACAGGAGGATATTTATACAGTATGGATGTTACCATTGAAATAAAGCACACTTTTTTCCAGTTATTCCTTTTATTATAGGATTTTAGGCGATTTAGTGTGCTCTCTTCTAACCATTGATCAACCGTAAGTCCACCGAATAAGTCAAAATTAACAACATAGTCCATTTTGCGTAGCTGTTTGTTCTCCGGTGGCGGCGGTGGGTACTGTCTGTTTGTTTTCCATCGTGGGACAGCGTGACGTCACAGCACAGCTGTGCCATATATGGTCTAAGCAGGTGCGGACTGCAGTGCGGAGTGATTTATTAATGTGATTAGGCCCGTGCTATGATGCTGGTTTGAAGCACGGCTAGAAAGCTATTTCAACCAATCAGATTGCTTGGTCGGAACTACCTGTTGTATAATAGCTGGTAATTGACGGACAGGACACACGGACGGACGGACACACGGACGGACAGGGTGCAAAACATACTCTCTCGCCATGCCTTTCGGCCTGGCGGAGACAACAAACAATTAACAACTACAACAAAGTCGCATTAAAATAAGTACAAGCACAAGCAGCAAAATGTTGTTGGCTGTATTCTAACACAATAATATATTAGAGCAAAAATATATAGAATTATGATACAATGCTGGAGGTAATGGAAAGAAGAGTTGGGGTTTGGGTCTTGTCTTAGACAGGTACAATAGCTTATAATTGTGTAATCTCTCAAGAACAGATTCTGCTCTCCGCTTGAATCTGTCGGGGGGGGTTCGTCATATCGCGTACGCACTGGCCTACAAGTGGGCGTGCCTTCAGATCAGGAAGCAGGCCGCGCTTTACCCAATCAAATGTAGTGGGCGGGGTTTCCGTGTCTGCCGATCCTTCCCCACTAGAAACAAACCGAAACTCATTTAACAATAGCGTCCTCGGAGCAGACAAAACCACGGAAAGATATTCACATTTTAACTTGCTCTTTCATCATAGAAACAAGTGGGCGTATAACCAAAACGATTCATGTTCTCTGGGAGAAGTGGTGTTAGTGTTCCGTGTAGAAATGTTGTTGGTGGGAATGAAAACATAGTCGCACCACCGGAAGTGAAAGGCTGAAGGCAGACCAAACCCCGGTTTCCTTGCGCACGTGTGCTCCATTTTGCTCCCCCCAGAGCTAAGTGAAATAGTAAAAAACAGCAGAGGGCGCTGTTTTTCATTTTTTATTTGGCGATGGATTCCCAGATTGATAATTGTGTAGCAGCTTCAATGTGGTAATGTGCAGAATATAATCACTAATCAATAACAGCAGTGATCAATCAAATGCGCAAGGGGAGTCGAGCATATATATAGTGTATATAGAATAGGAAATAGAATTAGTCTGCATGCAATCAGAACTTTGACTAGTTAGCTAAAGTATAGAAAGGACACAACAATTGCAATTAAACTTTGTGACTTGTGAGCCTGTAGATTGTTATTTTTGCATGACATAATCATATGACTAAAGGATAGGATAGTATATGATTATTATTATTGCCATACTTTAGATAACTAGACATTGTTGCAACACACAAAACAACATACAGTTTGTAGTTTAATGTTCTTCAGATAGCTAAGCAACTCTTTTGTGATAGAAACCATTTTTTACTCAATGATTGGCAGCCTACATTCACAGCATGATGTGATCATGCGTGATGCGTGATGCGTTTGTGCTTGAAAAGTTGTCCATGCTTAATAATGTTGGATAAGGAAGGCATACAGACTTTCTGTTGTGCTGCTTACCACATCAACATCACCTCCTTCCTTCACATGGTAAACTGTCCTCTCTACAAGTGTGCCGTCCCATTTGCTTTTTCTCCCTCTCTCTGCTCATGTCTAAAGTGTTCCTCGTCGTGACGTGTGCTGAACATAGAAGATCTACAAGCGCATAACACGTCGAGTCAGCGACGCGTTATGGGCTTATAGATCAGCTGTATGATTGGTGGAACTCCTGGGCCACGCCACTGTAGTCTGTGATCGGGCCACTAGGAGTAGTAGACCGGTATTCAGATGATAGACAAGCCAGTGGGCCAATGTGATGTCTCTCTGCTCTGTGGGCCGGTGCTACTCAAGGATTGGCCATTTTAAAACGGGGGCAAAAAAAATGGACCAGCCGTTTGGGAGTTGTCCCACATTTCCCTGTGGTCAGCACGTCCCTGGTGCGAAACATAGTCTCGGCCACTCCTTCGGCCAGGTTTAGACAAAAAAGAATGTTAAAGAAGGAACCTGCAACTCAGTTGCAAGGCAAGTTATTGTTAAAATTAGGTCCAGCCGCTATACAGCCAGTGTCATTTAAGCGAGAAATGTGTGCAGACAAAAATGTCGTACAAAAAAACGGCAAATTCACAACACTGATGCATGAATTGCAAATCGGTGTTGTTATGAATGATATCAACGGTTTGTGTTGTGTGACATCATCATACCAGCACTCTGGTCAGCATGAATAAGACGCAAAGCTGTCTTAAACATCAAGGGAGCAGGGAAATATAGAGGCATTGACCACTATAGGGGAGAAAGTAGAGTGACAGAGAATCCATAAGGACAAAATCTTCCAGTCCCCAAGTGCCCTACAGTGGCTTTAACGATTAACCAATCTTCCAAAACTCAAGTCTCCTGTTCTGAGAGTCCATACGCCTTCACATCTCAGGTCTTCCTCTCAGAACACAGAAGTCACAACGACCTTTACTGTCAGTGTCTAATGATGAGGAACGGAGAGACGATCCCCTCCTCATCTTCCTGTCAGGAAATCAGAGACACAGACCAACCAAGATCTTACCAGGACTTTAACTCAGCCAGGAGACGTAAAGACACATCCGATGACTCACACACGAACCACACATGTAAACAGTGTGAAGATTCACTCATTTAGGAAACCTGAAGGCACACCAGCGTATCCACACTGGGGAAAAACCTTTCCACTGTAAACGGTGTGACAAGAGTTTCAGTCAGTTGGGTCACCTGAAGACGCACCAGCGTATCCACACTGGGGAAACACCTTTCCACTGTCAACGGTGTGACAAGAGTTTCAATCGGTTATGTAATCTGAAGGCACACCAGAGGGTCCACACGGGAGAAAAACCTTTCCACTGTCAACAGTGGAAAGGTGTGTGAAGACACAGGCTTCTCCACTTCCACAATGCAATCCAACAGATGGTACTGAAAACAGCAAAACATATACGAAAGAAAGACGTTGAACCAAGCGAATCAACTATGCACACAACTCTAGGTTGCCTGGGTGGTAGTCTCTCCAGTCAGACAACTCTGCTGCTGATGTTCTACCAGTCTGTTAAGGTGAATCTGGCACTGGGAACACCAACAACCTGAACAGGCTGTTGAGGAAGGCTAGCTCCATTGTTAGGGCCTCAGTGGATGGAATGGAGGGGGTGGTTAACGTGAGAACAGCGAGGAAGATGGAAGCTATCATGCCCATGGATGACATCCTAAAATAGGGATGCCAGGGTTGCATTACATTTTATAAAAAAATAAATACAATATTTTGTTAATACATTTTATACATTTATCGATGCACACAGGATAAATCAGACATCCAAACATGCATATACAGAGACTGTCATGAAATAGCTTTATCTTGTTATGCATGGGAAGCAGTGTATTCAGAGAAATAAAGAACTCTGAATACACTTTTTATATATATATATTTTTTTTATTGATTGAAAACTATTAGTCAGAAATGTGTGTTTTTTTTTTTTTTTTAAGTGTCCGGCCTGGTTGGGCCTGGACCGGCTGTTCTGGAGTTGTCCCACATTTCCCAGTGGTCAGCACGCCCCTGCTCTCATCTCTGCTAGGCCAGACTAGCATGGTTGTATCTATGGTATAGTAGGATGTAGCTGTGTTACTCTCATTACAAAGAGCCTTCCTGAGACCATGTGGCCAGTGGTTAATGACCCAGTCCTCTGTTCTGTTGACAGTAACCATGATATCATCATTATTCCCTGACAATAATTGTTATTACGTCGTTTTTTTATCTGTGGCATCAATGAAGTCATGTTGTCATGTGGAGAAAAGGAAATAGATAATGAATACCCAAGCTGAAATGTAACTTGTTCATGTCCTGTTTTGTCAAAACATTTCTTCACATTTTTGAAGACGATAAAAACATTTTCATCTTCATATTTTTTGATGGTGTTACAGGGCTAAACCACAAAGGGTTTCAGTTATTTATTTCTCTGAATACACTGCTTCCCATGCATAACAAGAAGATAAAGCTATTTCATGACAGTCTATGTATGTTTGGATGGCTGATCACCAACAGATGGTAAAACAGGAATTTCCTGTCAAATTAATTAGGAGCAGTTTGTTGTTGATCCTGCTTCGATTTATCCACATCTTCAGCACCGAAATCATGTTTCACATGATTCCCTCCTTGTGTTGTTCCTGACTTACATTAGTCCCTAGTGTCTAAATATGTGGCCCTTTATCATCAACGCCAAACGTTGTACCTTTGTTTTCCAAGAGAACGTCTTTTACAGTTAAGTATCCAACATGGCATTCGTTACGCAAGTGAATATTTGTGTATGTGAATGAGGGAGACTTGCATTGTGTTCATCACCATAAAGCACATTAATAGAACTCCTTTGATGAATACCTCTGTTATGAAATGCTCTGTGCTGGAGAGACGGAATTTCTGGAAACGATTCCATTTCATGAATGTTTTTGTCTGTCAGATTTCATGTTTGCCATCTTGTGCAGGAAAATTGGTAGAACATCTTTTAGAAGTGATATAAAAAATGTTTTTTTGCTGGGTGACATCATCTTATTAACACATTGACTGCCAATCGCGTAGATCTACGCAAACCTATTTAAACGCGAACCGCCGGTTGATTTCACCAAAAGTGCACTTTCCGAAATTTTTGTTCTACTTCCGTTTCCGGTAGCACCACCGGAAACGGAATTATTTGGGATCCGGTTTTGCCGATCCCGTCGGCCCTCGTTCTAATGACGAAACTGAAACTCCATTTTCTCCTTGTATTTTTTTCTCCTCGCATATCACTGTTTAACGTAAACCGTTCTAACTACAACATGGATGCCCCGTTTGACACGTGGTCTTCACTGGTAGAATCAGTGAGATGTCCGCGATGTTTACAAACAGTGCACAGCTCAATCTTAAGGAAAAAATTAATCTCTCCGGACATCCTGACCGGTTGACAATGACCCGGCACGTTCATTAATTTTCACCGCAAATCAGGCACATTTCAAATCCTCTGATTTGCAAGGGTGCTCTCTCTCTCTCTCTCTCTCTCTCTCTCTCTCTCTCTCTCTCTCTCTCTCTCTCTCTCTCTCTCTCTCTCTCTCTTTCTCTCTCTCGCTCTCTCACTCTCTCACTCTCTCTCTCTCTCTCTCTCTCTCTCTCGCTTAACAGCGTGTGTGTGTTTCTGGAGAGAGAGAGAGAGAGAGAGAGAGAGAGAGAGAGAGAGAGATAATGAAAGAGTGTGTCACACGCTGTTAAGTTACACCTATTTTCTGTTAACAATAACCAGTGTAACATTGTGCTCTATTGGGAGGTAAATGGGAGACACTTTATTGTGAAGGTACAACCGGAAAAAAGAGAGTTGTTGTTGCTGCTGCGTAGTTGTCGCAATATATTTTAACTCTGGTCTGACGGCAGTCAGACAGAGACCGCGGTCCGATTATATTAGATAAAGTTGTGTATTTAACAGTCAGTCACGCACAAGTTGTATCATTACGAGTAATATGTCACAGACACTAGGCTACTACAAGGGCACTTATGAGTAAAGTTGGCAAGTTGCTCTACTACAGATGCGTAAATACTCTTCAGAACAGCTATAGGCTACTGCAACTGTGGCATCCAGGTGAAACACGACGTTAATCATAAAGGTGGACCTGTTTTTAACTCTATGAGGGGGACACGTTAAAACGTTACCACTTTGAACTGAATAGCTCTATGAGGAGACGACAAGATTCTCACAACTCATCAACTTTCCGACGGCTGTCCCAGCCAGACGCACGATAGCATCCACTGCCTAACTATACAGTATAACCTCCTGTGAGTGAGTAGTGGTCTATAATTTATTGCCCTAACAGGTCAGCTGTCAGCTGATTAGAAAATGCATTCAAAGTCCGCAATTGATTATTGAGAAACCATTACGTACGCAGTGACGCAGCATGCACAAATGGTAATTAATGTATTTGTGCCAGATGACCCTGCTGCTATATAAAATGTGTATATTAGTATTACTCGTTCATCATGGTTCATGTTCAAATAGCGCAATCCAAAATATAATGCTGTAGGCCTAAGTGTTAGGCTGTATTTACGCATCTGCTTGTAATTAATGCATAAACATAATTATGACCGGTATTTTTATCAGATGTCCGATAAATTTGAATCATTCCGGACATTAGGACCGGCTGACTAAAATCCTAGCGCGACCACTGGTGTGTGCGTCTGTGCGTGTGTGCGTGCGAGCGTGCATTTTTTAAAACATTTGGGGGAAATGAATACAATGAAAGACAAATAATAGAAAAGTTATAGAAAAACATGGCCCCCTCACGTATTAGAAGGGCACTATGAGTGACCAGAACCAAGGACGGGTGTTTTTAATGAATCTATCATGGTTAAAATATGTTGTAAAGAAAGGGGGTGTGTCCGATAAAATACATATCTAATATCTAAATACTGAATCAAGCAACTTAAAAACTGTCTGAGGTGCTCACAAAAGCCTGATTAGACGTTAAAACGACCCCAAACATGTTTGAAAGTGAAATATATCCCTTTAACATTTTGGTGTATAACTCTTGAACAATGATCAGCCTCATCCTTGGTTCTGGTTCTAGTAGTCACACAGCCCAGCAAGCATCTCTTTTGTTAGAATTAAATCACGTGTGCTACACAGTGCCCACTCACATGCATACACACAATCTGTACCATTTACAATGTAGGCATTTAGCAGATGCTCTCATCCAGAGCGACATGCAAACTGCAAGATCAGAGTAAATGTAATGAACCTTAATAGTCAACAAATGACAGGGTAAAATGGTTACATAAATAGAGTGCAAAGAAGGCAATTAAGTGCTACAAAGTATCTTGTTTATTGTCTAACCAAATGCTAGACTCTCTGCTAACCAACCAACAAGCAATAAAACCACAGCATAGATGTCTGACAAGGCTATGTATTAGGTATCGTGGTTGCTTTACCTGGCAGTCCACGCGCGTGTGTGCATGTGTTTCTACAGTAAATGTGTTTTGTGCTTTCGACCGGTTTGGATTCCTGTGACTGCTTTTCTGTGACTTGACAACAGTGACAGTGGATGTGGAAGGATAAACTGTGAGGTGACAGGTTGGATTTGGAGGGATGGAATGTGAGTTGAAAGATTTTTAATGCAGTATTTCTACATTGTGGTAGGCTATTGTTACTTTAACTTAAGACCAAAATGTGAGTTCTTATCTCCCGCGTACAGTACATAGTAATACAGTAAAGCTCCTGGCAGGGACCCCAGTGTCCCAGTGTCTACATTTATGGATGTGTGTTATTGCTTAAAAATGTAACTATAATTTTGTGGGACATGATTATGCTATATAGTTGTTAAAAAGTTGCATACTGCTGCTTTAAGTCTATAATGTGAGAAGTTATCTTCCACCAGTGTCCTTGAACAGTCTCTACTGAAACAAAACAAAACGAGGAAATTAAGCCATTGTGTGTCAAAACAAACTCTCTCTCCTCAACAGACTACGGCAACAAAGCGACACAAACTTAGTTTCTTCTCACTGAGTGAGATTGATGGCTATGGGAATGCATGGACGGTATAGAATGTGCTGTCGGTCTTTACACTGATCTGGGATCTGGGGAAGTCTTGTGAGGAGGTTGGAGTCGAGCCAGAACTTGACAACAATGTTTAGAAAGGAGGAGAACAAAACAAATATACTGTATTTGGTTAGTAGTGTTGTGTTCCAATGAAACCTTTATACAGAGATTATTATTTCACAAGTAAGACGCGCGAACGCTGGAAGCGAACGCAGCTCGAAAATATTGTGTATTTACGGACTGTGTGTGTGTGTGTGTGTGTGTGTGTGTTTTGACTGTAGCTGCACTCTGGCGCACTCTGTCGGCCGCACCCAGGCAGTGCAATGCACACAGACAGACGGACACACAAGCCGAGCAGAGTTTCATAGTAGGCTCCACTTGGGCGGAGGCGCGGCTTCGCCGCGCCTCCTTCCGCGTTCGCAATTATGTCCCAATGAAACCTTTAAACAGAGCTTATTATTTTCACACCTTGTTGTAACTATCAAAAATAATGCACAATGCCGCCTAGATGTAGACCAGGAATTAATGATAATATAACATTCATAAAAATACAATATATTTTTTCCCTTTAAAACCTTGAAACATTAGATTTCATTGTGATGCCCAGTGGGGCAAATACATTTTATTTTACCCCACTGGGGGCATAGTGGATAATTGTTATTGAGTGCAAGGTTGGTACAAGTAAACCTACATATTACAGGAAATTGTTCCCAGCTCTATCGTGCAATGAAGCTGTAAAATAAGCTGTGGAATTGTTTTCATCAACTTTCTTTAACACTGCACAAAATACATCTTCATTAATCTCATTACATTAATATAGCACCGAAGTCTGACGTAATTTACACATCCTAGGTTTGTCTACCTGGTTCACGGTTTTCCACCCCCATTCTGAATCCCCATAGCCGTATTTAATATTGCGTCAAATAAGAACTGTGTTCCAAAAATAAACAAATGACCCTGGCGGTTTTACTCTTATGGATATGAAGCATCAACTGACGGTGAGAAAACGCTAATGTTACTTCCGCCTAATTAGTTAAATTTTCGCCAGAAACAGACTGTATCAAATATAAGTGACTGACTATCATAAACGATACAGAACCTCCTCCCTGACAATATCGCATATCGCATATAAGACAGTTTGTTTATTTTTGGACCACAATTCTTATATGAGACGATTCTATGATGACCCAATGTTATTCTCCATAGCAAAATTACTTACGAACCTGGGGATGAACGAGTGACGTCAGGACTTCTGTACTCTATCCTCAAGAGAAATAAGTGGGAGGTCATTAAAAATTGTGTGTGATTATGTAATGACTAAAATTGCTTTTAATAAAATATTAAATATTACAATTATTTTGAAATAAGAGGGCAAGCTACCATACTCATATTTCATTACTGCATAATTGATTCAATGTCTGCACATTATTTTCCATATCAAAGAATGAACCAGTGGAGTGTGGAGGGTCTCCTCACAGTGAGGCTAAAATCCAATTGAAACAGACACTTATTTACAGCTGTTGGAATGAAATCAATAAAACATTCTGCTCTCTTTTAACACAAGATGTTTCTTGCTTCTGTTGTTAGTTTATATTTATCCTATCACTGGCTGCCCCTCTCTCTCTCTCTCTCTCTCTCTCTCTCTCTCTCTCTCTCTCTCTCTCTCTCTCTCTCTCTCTCTCTCTCTCTCTCTCCCCCCCTGGTGTGTGCAGACAGAGGATCCTGCTGAAATCCATTCCCCAAAGTTCGGTCACTCGCTCACTCTCCTCGCTTCCTCCACTCGCGCCTAAGCCCCGCCCCTGCGAGGAGCCGAGGATTATTTGCGAGGACGGAGTGGTCGAGCGGTTGTCAAAGGATCGGACTGCACTTAGCGTCATTTCAAAGCGACGGAAAATTCCGCGATCACTTATGACGTCTCAAACAGCTGGACCAGAGCCGTGGATGAAAATATACATGCATAGAATAATATGCAGGTATAGAATAATACAGAATATAAGAATAGACAATTCATCAATGTGGATGGCCACATTGTTATCTTTATAGTTAACATTTTGTGCAAAGCCATTTATTCCTGAAATAGTGAACGAAGCGCCAGGATGAGCAAACCTACATTTATGAATTAAATCCTGACCCGTCCCTCTTTTTGCTCGTACATAGACCCCCCACCCCCCGCAGCAGTCCCGCACGGCACTGCTGCTTATAACAGCCACCGTATATTACAGAGTATGTCTGACTCTGAATTACATCATTCATCCAGGGTGGCCATACGTCCTCTTTTACCCGGACATGTCCTCTTTTTGGGGGCTGTCTGGGGGGGTTTTATAAAATCCTTCAAATGTCCGGGGTTTTGAGAGTTTGGGTGATATCCCCCCACTTCTGGGACGAAGAAAAAAGAAAAAAACTCAGACGATTTTGTGATTTTGCTTGATATTGTTTGATGGCGAAACAAATCATGACTGATAAGACATGAAAGAAGGCCCTTCACAGCTAATAGAGAATTAAAAATGTTAAGAATCGGTTCAGAATTGAATGAGTACGGCTATAGTTAAATAGCGTAAAGTGTCCTCTTTTTGGGAATTCAGAATATAGTCACCCTATTCAGTCTATATATAAATACAATACATTATTTTAAACATAATCTTTGTCACAGTAATTTATAGTAGTCCATGCACTGCATTGAGGCATGCATGGAGAGAAATGAACTATCAGCTTTTGAGACAGAATAAGTGTGCACAATATATTACAATGTATATAATAATTGTATTATGCTTTATATCATACAACGCAATAAAGCCAGTGGCTTGTTGCGTCTTTTCAGTTAATTTACACAGTGTGTGTGTGTGTGTGTGTGTGTGTGTGTGTGTGTGTGTGTGTGTGTGTGTGTGTGAGATGCGCAACGAGTGATTGGCGGGGGCGAAGGGGGGGGCAGCCGGTGTTTTCGGGTTGGTTTCGGGTTTCAAGCATTGTTTGTGTGGCCACATGTGGAGGAGGACCATGTATACGTCACGGGAGAAGGGAAAAAACTAAAAAAAACGTGTACACGTGATGCGGAAGTCTGCCGCGGAGGAGCTGTGGAGAGTGGTCGAGCGTACACTTGATGTACACTCGCTAAATGCGGAAGTAGAGAGCCTCCTCGGCTCCTCCACTCGACTCCACTCGCCTCCTCCAAGAAGCAACTGAATAATTGGACCCTGAGCACATCCGGTTTGGAGTCGGAGTGACCGAGTGGGAGTGAGCGAGTGGCCGAGATTTTCGGGTTTGGATTTCAGCTTCACAATGGCACACTGTTATCTCTCTATTCCCCTCTGGTCTCCTCGGAGGCGTGAGCTATCGCCCACCACATCATGGCTCTAATCATAGTGGACTAGCCAGCGACAGAGCGATAATGACTGGTAATAAGCTTAAAATTACTATAATTTCCACAAGTAAGACGCGCGAACGCGGTAAGCGAACGCCAAAAAATTAAAAAAAATAATGAAATAAAATATTTTAAAAAAAAGTAACCAATAAAAAAAAAAAAAAATAATCAAAAAAAAATCTGCGTTAAAAGGAGCATCTTAGAAAAATACAAATTCCCAAAAAAAAAACTTTTAATGTTTTTGAACAATTCAACAAAGTGTTTGAAGTGCCTGTTTCACCCACTTCCGGGGGGCGGAGCCAAAATCCGAGCCCGAAGTATTTGTTCGTAGACCCCCACTTAGGGGGGGTAGAAAAAGTTTCGGAGCGATTCGGGCACTTTTCATTTAACATGGGGTTTCAAGGGGTTTCAATGGGGAGTTAAGCTACGTGGTCGAGGCAGATCAAGTCACCCACTATCCTCTCCTTGTGTGGTCTGCTTCCATGTGCAAAACACACATGTAGGCTGCAGGAAGGAGCCCCCCACACACACACACACACACACACACACACACACACACACACACACACACACACACACACACACACATTCAAAAATAATGTTTTCTCAGCTGAGATTTGCAGAATGAAGAGAGCATCCATCACACATCATCCAAACGTCTGGCAGAGGGAGTCACAGGTTCTGAACATCACATCCACACACACACACACACACACACACACACACACACACACACACACACACACACACACACACACACACACACACACACACACACACACACACACACACACACACACACACACACACACACAGAGCTGTTGAACATCACATGCAGACCATAAGATAAACCAAGAAACTTTTAGGTATATGTGACTGCGCCTCCCGATCTCACTGTCACTTTCTCCTTGCATAGTATAATCCACCAACACACGCAGTTCACAACAGCCTTTATATGTCTCTTCTTCTTACCTCCATTTGCACTGTTTAATCATGTGTGGGTCTTCATTTGCAGTCAGATAAATGAGCCCAGTGAGTAGGAACGTTATTTTCCAGACGAGTCTATCCTCTGGGCTCGTCTAGAAGAGTAAACACTGGGAGTCTTCAGCTCAGCTTAACCTGATGAGTATGACTCATGTTCACTTGACTTTTAATCTCTGTCTGTAGCTGCAGTTGAACACCACAGTTAACACAGCTGAGTTCATGCACTCACCCAGGAGCGCTCCTCATTCATCCTGGAAGTGTTTTAAATAGTAACGAGTGGTGGAAAAAGTACTACAATGTTTTACTTAAGTAAAAGTACCAATACTGCAATGTAGAAAAATAAGTAAAAGTCCAGAATTCAAAATGTACTGAGTAAAAGTTTGGTATCAAAATCAAAATGTACTTAAAGGTAAGGTAAGTGATTTTCTTTGGTTAAAATAAGTGTTTAATAGCTCTATATTCTGATAATACTCTTTATTAAACAGAAAATGCGTTTAAATAGGGAGTGGATCTTACCACAAGTACAGACTCCAATTAGCTATCACAGACATTCCCCATTCCACAGGAATAATCTAAACTTTAAATAAATGTTGTACACCACACATAAATCACATTTTTAGGCGCCAATACAATCACAAATACTTTAACAACAAGCTCACTGCTAAACACATATACACACACCCCTTCTCCTCTACAGTACTTGGCACGTTCCCCCCCTTCTTAACCAAATGGACTGGCCCTGCTCTGTTTCGGCAGTACTGCAGAGGAAAGACAGGTGACAAACAAACATTTCAGCTCGGTTCCAATAAACAGTCTTTAAATGAACATAAAGTTTGAACCCCTGAAATATGTGTGTTATTTCTACATTGAATGAATACAGTTAAACATTAGAAACTGACCTGGAACAGGAAACGGAGCCAAACAAACATTATCCATGAATTCCTCACAGGGTAAGTAATTTATTTAAACAAAAAAAAAAAAATCTAATTTAATGGGTGAAGAAATCCTTTTAAGGTTAGGTATTAGTATGGTTAAGTTAAAGGCATAGGTTTAATTTGTTAACTTAAAGGTTAAAAGGTGTTAAGATCATTGGTTTGGAGTGGTTATACGTTTGAAGTTTTGAACTTCTTAATCTCTAGGAGAGAGTTTTATTATGAATCCTCACAGCTGATTCCACTACTGCACCTCTGTGACTTTGTGGCCATAGCTGAGTGGTATAGAGAGGCTTTAGAGGCCTTGAGCAAGACATTAAGTGCTCACTGCTCCTAATATAGTTATAGGATGGGTAAATGCAGAGGACAAATTTCACATAGATGTGCAAATACAGTATACAGTGACAGAAATAATAGGAGTGGGGACCAAAATTATTACATTATATTATATTATATTATATTATACTATAAGTGTCATCATCACGTTAGCTTGAAGATCAGTTCTGTTTGGCAAGTGACAATGTCGTGTGACTGAGTATAAATTAAACATTTACAAGCTCAGGATTGTCTTATTGAGAATGGAACAAGATAAAATAAAGTGATGCACAGCAGCGTGTGTCCCAACAATTCAATGTTGTGACCAGACCCCCCAACCCCAACCCCAACCCCAACCCCACCCTGCCGACCCGCCTGACATTATGATACTGATGTGACAATGAGAAATGAGGGTGTGATGTAATGGTGTCATGTGACAACGAGGAATGAGGGTGTGATGTATGGTGTGTCATGACATTACGATACTGATGTGACAATGAGGAATGGTGTTTCATGGCCAGAGGTACCAGGAGGTTTGATACCAGAGAGAGAAGTGCATGAATGTTGATGTACCTGCTGTATCTGATCCCAGCTTCAGAATAGACATGTATACTGTACTTGACTGAGTGTGACTATTGTTGCAGTGAGTCAGTTCTGGGAATTGTTGACGGCTATAGTCACTTAAACAAGTCTGTCCTCAACTGTACTGGAACATTTAGAATCCCAGGGATGTGTGTGGTATCTTTCTTGTGAAAAGACTAGAGCCCAGAAAAGATGAATTAATAATTGAAAATGTAAAGGGGAAAGAGTGAGCTTGTAGATTGGCTTTTTTTGCTAAATTCCGAAAACTTCTGAACGTTTTCGAACATGCCCAAAATAGAGATGCCAGGTTGAAAGAGGTTGTAAATCGGGACACATCGGCTGCATAATTTATTGATACCACTGTCGTCAAATAATGCCCAATAGGCCTATATCGGCCCTAACGGATATATCGCTCTGGCTCTAGAAAAGACTATACTGGTCTGGAAGCAGCTGGTCTCTTTCTTGTGAAAATATTATTGGTCTAGAATCAGCTGGTTTGCTTCAAACAAGAGGCTCTACGGCCACATCTGCATTAGACTGAGAGTGAATGAAAGGCTACAGCAAGGCTGTGGTGCACGTGACAGGTGTCACATAGCTGCCACCGAGCTGTCATGGTCAGAGAGGGTCTTCAGTCTTTAACCACACTTAGCAGCTGTCACCTTCACACGTCTCTCTCTCTCAGGGCAACTGCAATTTGTCTATGCCACAGTCGGGGCGGGGGGGGGGGGGGTTGCATGCATTTCCATTTTTGTTTATGTGTGCTACCTTGGAACATACACAAACATGCACATACACACTGCACTGTGTGCTCATGTTTGTGTTTTACATGATGGTGTAAGTGTGCAGTTTTCTGTGTTTCGGTGTGAACATTTGTGTGTGCGTTGCATGTCTGTATGTTCCTGTGTGTATCTGTGAGAGAAATTAACTTCCACGGTTTCCTTCAATGTGTGCAGCAAGTTCATAAGTAGTCGTTCTTTGGTCGTATTAGGTGTGTGTGTGTATTTCTACAGCTTTGTTGTCCATTATCTTGTTTCTCTCATTTACATAATTTCACAAAAAACGTCTCAAGTAATCTTTTTTTTTTCTTCTAATAATCACCAGCATATCCCATATGGCTAATTGTTCTTACAGTATATAGACCGTGTCTGCACAGTAGTCTCAATAGAACGGAATGCTCAGCCACTGCATGAACACAATATAAAAGACAACTAACTACAAAGGCTTCTGTCTGTAAAGGCAACACAAAGAGCACAGCAAAACAGAGTATACATTTTCCATCACACATTGCATGATGGGCAGGCAGTCAGTCCATTCTGTGAAGATGCTCCACTTGTGAGCCCAGCTTTCTTTGATGTGTGCTGCAGTAAACACAGACAGTTCTCTACCAACCACGGTCTCCTGCAGGGAGAACAGCCTCAAGCACATTACTAATGAGCACATTACAGAGTAGCCATTGAGGGGAAACACTACAAATGTAAATTAACTCTTCTGCTGTGTTGTCCACACTGGGGAGATATATTCACCTCAGCAGCTTTATTGTCTCCGCCAGGCCGAAAGGCATGGCGAGAGAGTATGTTTTACCCCCTGTCCGTCCGTCCGTGTGTCCGTCCGTCCGTGTGTCCATCTGTCTGCGAGCGGCTAATCTCCGGCACCGTTGGCCCGGCCGCTGCGAAACTGTGCACACATACTCCCTGGATGCCAATTCAGAACCTCTGGCCCACATTTTTCAGATTGGCCTGTTATAGCGCCACCAGGAGGCCTATTTGTGCAAAATCCATTTTTTTATATTACTCCTACAGATTTTATCCAAACATCACGCAAATCATTACACAGTATCTCTATAGTCATGTGATCAACACGGATCTGTCTGATTTTCCATATTCCATCCTGATTGGCTAAGGTTGGCTTCCAAAGTTTGCAGGATTGGTCCATTTTGAACTAAATGCCTCAAATCATTAACGCAGCTTGCGATTTCCGTGAAATTTCACATGCACATTCCCACTAGGCAGAAGAAAATTTTTCAAATCAGCCTCATGGTGGCGCTATAAAAGGCCAAATTGCGTTTTTAACTGTAACTGCACCGATCTGCGTGAAACTTTGCACGCATACTCCCTAGAGGCCAAGGAAAAACATCTGCCCTGCATTTTTCACATTAGCCTTTTATAGCGCCACCAGGAGGCCGACTTATGTAAAATACATATTTTGAGATTAAGCCTTCAGATTTTATCCAAATGTCACGCAAATCGGTACACATGATCTCTATAGTCATGTGATCAAGATGGATCTGTTTGATTTTTCATATTCCATCCTGATTGGCTAACATTGACATCTAAAGTTTGCAGGAGTGGCCCGTTTTGAACAAAATGCCGCAAATCATGAACGCAGTGTCCGATTGCGGTGGAACTATGCACGTACATTCGCACTACGTTGAAGAACAAACGCCACCCTTTTAACATTGCCCTAGTATAGCGCCACCAGGAGGCCGATTTTTCTTTTTTATATTACTCTTTTTTTTATAATTTTGTCCAAACATCATGCAAATCAGTACACATTATCTCTTTAGGCAAGTGATCAAGATGGTTCCGTACAATATTTTATATTCCATCCTGACTGGCAAATTCTGAACATTGCTGGCCCACAATAACCTACCTGACCTGGCGGAGACCTGTGCTCCGAGGAGCACTTTTTCTAGTTTCTAATTATATTTTTACTTTATGTGTATGTCTGCCTGTGTGTGTGCCCAGAACACAGCCACTGCCACTCTTTGGGGGGGGGGTCTTTTTATGCCCTTATTTGGATAGGACAGTAGGCTGACAGGAAATGGGGAGAGAGATGGGGAGTGACACACAGCAAAGGCCATCGGGATCGGGACTCGAACAGTGACAAGCTGTCAGGCTACATTGTAGCCTAGGTGCCTGGACCGCTGGCGTAACGGTCCAGCCATTAGCTCTTAAAATAAATAATAATTCATATTTCAGTGTAAGGGATCTTCTGTAGTGTAACTGCCATTAAATCTTTTATGTGATAAGCAATTTCAGTCATACTGTAGCTGTGTCATAATTACAATAGAAGCTCTGAGAAGAGTCTGAAACTGTAAAAGAAGGGTGCAATTTATATGGTCCAGACCAATTGCTGTCACAGTTTGAGCATTGAGAGCCGTTCTTCTTTTTGCTGTTACGTAATTCAAAAGCTTTGTCAAAGTCCATCTGGTTGCTGCTTTGTCCAGTCAGTGAAGCCTCGTTAACGAGGATATGTAGTACCTGTATGTGTCTGATCAGTACAGTAAGTTCTATATGATATCTATATAAGCTTCTCAGGTCACTGTTACCTTGATGCCTGGTGAAGTAAGAGTTTTAAGCTGTCATAGCTTTATAGTGGGCAGTGTCTTAAACACAGCCTTTCTCGAACCCATTTTCTTTTCCTGGAGTTTTTGTTTGTGAGTGGTTTCTGTGTTAGTTACCTTTTGAAAGGTCAAAATCATTGTGGATCGAGAGAAAAGATAAGATTAGCTGTCAAAAGACTGCAGTGCACGCATGAATGCCAAGGTTAAACATTTTCAAATCGTGTGCAACAGTACAATAACCCATACATAGGTGGCATGAATGCACAGCGAATCTTTTGTGATGGAGGGTGAGTTGACTGTTCTAGTCCGCCTGCAGTCTTGTACTGCATTTCTTAAAATACTCTGTCACTTTCTGGCAACTTATGATTCTGTGTTATTACTGATCAGAAGGTGGGAAGATAATAATGACTATGAAGATGCCAGCAATGTCAAGCACTGTGCATGGTTTGTGATTTAGTCAATGTTTTGATCCAGAGCAGGTTGACGTTCACTGACACCTCTGTTTAAATCAGGTTCTGCTGTTTTGGTTGCATTTCACACAAAATAGGCCTTATCAGACTGGAACCTCTTTGACACACTGGAGTTTACAATGATCAGTGAGAGATGAGACAGGAACAATGACTACTTACTGTAGGAATAAGAAATTACACCTATGTTACGATATTTAACAAAAGTTAAATATACAGAAAATCAATGTCATACTATTAGAATCAGTGCCTAAAGGGTGTTTGCTTTTGACATTTCTTATTGAAAATGGAGGAAATTAACCTAATCCTTGCATTGTTGAATTTCAAATATTTGTGTTGCAGCATGGTAGTAATTGTGTCTGAGTGAACGAGAGAAGAACGCTGATAGAATGAAAAGTGAAAGAGAGCAGCTGTATGATTCAGTGAAATGTTATGAAGCCAAATTAACTATGCATTTAAATACTGTACAGTCTACTAGACAGCTGTACAAGATTTCAAAGCTCAAACTTTTGGAAATCTTTTGAGCATGCATTCATGGGTTTTGCTGTTTCGGATGCATTGTCCGATGATGTAGCTTTTTGCAAACATAATTGATAAGCAAGTAAGAAGTACGGTAATTTATACAATTAAGTCTATGAAATAACTTACCAGAGGATCTTTCCTGACTCGCTGGCCGTGAACAAGCCTTGATCATGTCGATGGAAGAGGTGAATTTCACCAGAACTATTCAGCAATGACAAACTTGTGCTTTTACCAAAAACATAATATTCTGTAAGAATTCTGCAAATAAGGCTGAATTGACAGATTACTTATAAATAATATGCCAATGTCACATTATAACTTCTACTGTCTCACATTAAGCCTTTTTTTAAATGGATTCACTGAAAACTGCATGCTGACAGTGTGATAGAGATCAGGGTACAGGTGATGAAGAGAACTGACAGATGCACATCATTTGGAAATCAAGTTTTAGCATTAGTGAGGTTTCCATTACATGGATTCAACTACTAGTTATTAAGATGGATATTATTATGATTTCATTAGTAAATCATTGTATCTTCAGAGGCAGGACTCCCCACAGCTCATGATTCCATAAAGAAGCATTTGGCTGCCTGGTTCTCTGTAGAGCTTTGAGAAGCCGTGGGAGATGTTTCTGTGTAGACCTCCACTGCTCTCACAGTGTGTGTGTGTGTGTGTGTGTGTGTGTGTGTGTGTGTGTGTGTGTGTGTGTGTGTGTGTGTGTGTGTGTGTGTGTGTGTGTGTGTGTGTGTGTGTGTGTGTGTGTGTGTGTGTGTGTGTGTGTGTGTGTGTGTGTGTGTGTGTGTGTGTGTGTGTGAGAGAGAGCTCTGTCTGTCTATGTCATGCGTTTCTTTATTTCTAATATGCACAAATGAAAACCTATCCTAACAGTGATAATATTACATGGCTAATAGGCTCTCTGAGGACACCTCATGGTACACATTTTGGTTGATTTTTCATCCTTCCTCGTGTCCTTGTACATCAATCTACAGCTTCATTAATTCATTGAATGCTTAACACCCCTATGGACCATCCATTTCTTATGAATGACTGTTCATCTTAATATTTCAACTTAAAGGGCCAGACCACTTTGGTAGAGGTTTGAGTTGGTAGAGGTTTAAGTTGTGTAGTTACCTTGCCATGAAGTAACAACAAAGGTGGGCAAGAAATGAAAAATAATTTCTCCATTGACTAGAAATTGATAAAAATTAAAATATGCTCCATTTGCACATTATATGCCAACTGGGACCCCAATCTACAATGCAAAATCCTCAGTGTTAATTTAACCCTGGGAGTGTACAAACTGAACTAAAGGGACCCGTAAGGATTTGATTTGATTTTGATTTGTTTTATCAGTTGCCGGACAATAATGATAGGCGACTGAAATGGCTGCAGGCAATCCGCAGGGAGGATGAAAAAGGGGGACTGTGGCGTCCGAGCTCACAATTATTTTACGTCTGTCAGAAGCACTTCATCACTGGTAAGAATGTTAGGCTATCTAAATAAGTAAATACAATTTACTGCAATAAATCTGATAATCATGTTCATTAGTAGCCTTAGATCAAGACTATGGTATGTATTTATCGATGTTAACATTTTTATATCTATGACAGTCTTAGCGACCCCCCCCCCCCCAGATTGCCCTGGACTTTCACCAGTAAAACCCTCCGTACAATATAAATATATAAGGTGCTGACCCGGTTGCCCCAAATGTTAGCTAGCGGTCCGGAGTCTTTGTGCAATATATTAAACCATATATGTTTCAATAAAGAAGTGTTTTAATCCCGTCTGTGGGCGGTGGTGACGGGGCACATCCGGTGAAAGCCGCGGTGGTGAGGGGAAAATGGCGTTCGGCTACACACGGGATTAAAACACGTATTTATTGTAAAATATGGACTAATACATAGCACAAAGACTCCGGACCGCTAGTTAACATTTGGGCCAACCGGGTAAGCACCTTCATATTTTGCATTTGTACATTTCCGGAGAAATACAGGCTTTACTGGTGAAAGTCCAGGGCGCACTGGGGTGGTGGTCGCTAAGACTGTCGTAGATATAAAAATGTCAAAATCGATAAATACATCTACGATAGTCTTGATCTAAGGCTAGTTCATTGGCAGCATTGCAGAGGTGGTTAACCAGTTTGTTATTCAGCTGAATTAACTTGAGTAACTTTTTGAATACATTATCTACTTTTTACTTTTACTCAAGTATATTTCTGAAGACAAAAACATAATGTTTATTCCTTCACACTGGGGCCAAATGTAAAGGGGTAATATTTTTCAAATGATTTGCCTACATCCCGTTTTTTGTTTTGTTTTTACCTGTCTCCTCCTTTTTTACCCATTGTTATTAAATGCAAGTTAGATCTGTTTATTTTTTTCCATTTACTTTTGTAGAACAGATCAATCTAAACCCTGCCCACCCCGACTATATTCCCTCCATATTCCCTTCCCGTCCTCCTACAACCTCACCAGCTATTAAGAGATGAGGTGTTTCAACAATTCCCTGAAAAGACAGCACACCACCAACAAGAAGGATATTGAAAAAGCAAAAGAGGAGACAAGAGGAAGAGGGGGGACAGGAGGATGAGACGAGGAGAGGAGAGGACACAGGACAAGGACATGAGACAGGAGAGCAAAGGGAGTTGCAGGCCAGTGAGGAGGAGGGTCTACTGTCTGGAGGAAAGTGGCACTGGTAGTGAAGAAGATGAGTCTGGAGAAGAAATGGACCAGTGTGACCAGGCCTGTGGTATTACTGATGAGGGCCTACACTCTGGAGAGGAAATGATGGACCAGGCCAGTGAGATTGAGGCATTGAGGAAGCAGGTCAATGCACTAAAAATAGAGAGAAAGGCAGGGTGGCTATGTAATTTAAAGGCAGAGAGTGTGGAGGGAGACGATGTACGCTGCAGAGAACTAACAGGACTGAGCTGGAGCGGTTTTCAGTCACTGAGTTCCTTTCTGATGCTGTTTGTTGAGGCCAGCAACAGTAAACTTCCCCAAGAGGACCAACTCTTCATTGTCCTTCTTAAACTGAGACAAAATCCGTCCACATCGCTGCTCAGAATCAGGTTTCTAATACACTGGCCAGACAGGGAGTGTATTCACACCACAACACCCCCAGCTATGAAAGCTCTGTTTCCAAAGCTCATCTGTATTGTGGACTGCTTTGAAATCCGCATTGAATCATCCAAAAATCTTATAGCTAGGTAGTAGTGATGAGCGGGCCGACCCGTAAACCGCGGCGCGGGTGGTCGAGTCAGGATTTCAGAGGCAACTCGAAAAAGTGCTCCTCGGAGCACAGGTCTCCGGTCTCAGGTAGGTTATTGTGGGCCAGCAATGTTCAGAATTTGCCAGTCAGGATGGAATATAAAAAATCGTACGGAACCATCTTGATCACTTGACTATAGAGATAATGTGTACTGATTTGCATGATGTTTGGACAAAATTTGTAGGAGTAATATAAAAAAGAAAAATCGGCCTCCTGGTGGCGCTATAATAGGGAAATGTTAAAAGGGTGGCGTTTGTTCTTCAACGTAGTGCGAATGTACGTGCAAAGTTCCACCGCAATCGGACGCTGCGTTCATGATTTGTGGCATTTTGTTCAAAACGGGCCACTCCTGCAAACTTTAGATGTCAATGTTAGCCAATCAGGATGGAATATGAAAAATCAAACAGATCCATCTTGATCACATGACTATAGAGATCATGTGTACCGATTTGCGTGACATTTGGATAAAATCTTAATCTCAAAATATGGATTTTACAAAGTCGGCCTCCTGGTGGTGCTATAAAAGGCTAATGTGAAAAATGCAGGGCAGATGTTTTTCCTTGGCCTCTAGGGAGTATGCGTGCAAAGTTTCACGCAGATCGGTGCAGTTACAGGTAAAAACGTAATTTGGCCTTTTATAGCGCCACCATGAGGCTGATTTCTTAATCGGCCTAGTGGGAATGTGCGTGTGAAATTTCACGGAAATCGCAAGCTGCGTTCATGATTTGAGGCATTTAGTTCAAAATGGACCAATCCTGCAAACTTTGGAAGCCAACCTTAGCCAATCAGGATGAAATATGGAAAATCAGACAGATCCGTGTTGATCACATGACTATAGAGAATTTGGGCCAGAGGTATTGAATTGGCATCCAGGGAGTATGTGTGCACGGACGGACGGACGGACAGGGGGTAAAACATACTCTCTCGCCATGCCTTTCGGCCTGGCGGAGACAATTATGCGGGCTGCGGGTGAGCGGGTCAGCCGCTCTCACACGCAAATTTTTTTTTTTTGAACATGCTTGTTTATTTAGCCCATGACAATGTTGTGCTACTGTAGACATTTAAAGCGACTTTGGGTACTTAAAAGAGCGCTATATAAATCTGAGCTATTATGATTATGATTATTAATTTTTTTCCCCACCGTGGGTCGCGGGGCGGGTTGAGCCATAGATTTATATATGGGTTTGCGGGGCGGGTTGAGGCGGGTTGGGTTCCATGGCGGGGCGGGTCATGAAAAAACCCGACTCGCACATCACTAGTAGGTAGGTAGTTGTACTACTTAGGGTGTGTGGGACATAATTGAAGCTAGTGTTCGTGTCCCAAGTCCAACTGAGTGGGATTCATTCACTCAATATTTATCTGTAGGATATTAAATATGATTTTGGTAACACTTTACATAAAGGCCAGGTCTATGCATCATAATGCACTTATAAGACATATTTATAATGCATTATAATGCAGTTATACAGCTTCAGCCTTATAAATGCATTCTAATGCTTTATAATTGAGTTATGACGCATTATAGACCCAACCTTTATCTAAAGTGTTAGCATGATTTCATTACTTGTTCTACAAACTAATTGAGGTAATCCAGCAATTTTACTTTAACAGAACCCAATTCTACTCAAACTATAAAAAGAGCACAACTCTGAAGTATTTCATTGCGTGCAGTCCAGCTGGGAACATCACCTTCCTGAGCATAGGATGGGGGGAGGGAGAGCTTCAGATGTGAACATTGTGAGAGAGTGTGGCTTTCTTTCCCCCAACTACCATCACCATGGGGATCAGGTAGAGTCATGTCATCTGTAATCTGTAATGCTATATTGTCTCTGTGCCTAACTGTAATATATGTGTCAATATATATTACTGGAATCCCGGCAATTTGAACTGGAAACACATGAAGGTTCCATATGTGTTTCAAGTTCAAATCTGCTATCGAGCCAATCGAATAGCTATGTGGAAAATGACCCATAACAGAAAACTGGTATGCCACCTTCAAGAGCCGTGGGGCTACAGTTATGCACAAAGCCTATGAACCATTGCTTGTCTCCCCCCCAGATCTTGGCTGACAGAGGCTTCCTGCTGCTTGATGACTTTGCTGTGCTGGGAGCACATCTGCTAACCCCTTCCTTCACCCTGGGCCGAAAGCAACTACCTGGCAAAGAAGTGCAAGAGTCAAGTCAAATGTCAGGATCCACATTGGTAGGTAAAAGGTAATAATTTATTGCCTATTATGCTCCGAATGTTATTCAAAGGAAAATGTGTTTGTCGGCAGAACTTTTAAATAAAATGTACAACTGAAAAAGTATTTTACCTATCCACTTTGTGCCGTGCCTTTGCTCTGCTTCTGGTTTCTGTAATAATAATGTGTTTTCCGGGAGCGGGTTATCAGCCCACAGCCCAACCCCCAACCTGGAGGGCCAGTGGGATCACTCTTTGTCTGGTCTCTACCCTTCGACCTGTTCGGTGTGGGTGACCCTGCCAGGAGTACAATACTCCTGCCGACATAGCTCTAGGGGTCATGGAGACGCGCAAACCACCCCACCACGATAAGGTGGTGATCCTGTCGGGGGGGGGGGGGGGGAATGTCTTTTGCTGTACTTAAATCATAATTCATGTGGGCATCTCCTCCGATCCCGCCAGGGGGAAAAACAGTTTTTTGCTGTACTTAAATCATAATTCATGTGGGCATCTCCTCCGATCCCGCCGGGGGGAAAAAAACAGTTTTTGCTGTACTTAAATCATAATTCATGTGGGCATCTCCTCCGATCCCGCCAGGGGAAAAAAACGGTCTTTTGCTGTACTTAAATCATAATCATGTGGGCATCTTCTCTCTCATCTCAACAGAACGGGTGATTGGTGTCCTGAAAGGCCGGTTCAGGATCCTTGATGGCCCCCTTTCACTTCGCCTTGTGAAGACCCTGAAAGAGGAGAAGGAGGGACAAGTCACCATGCTCGACAAAATTGTCCATGTCTGTGCGGCTCTAGTGAACATGAGTGAGAGTGTGGTGTATTCATATTAAGGAAAGGCATCTAAATACCTGTGTCAGCTTCACTGCCTGAGTGCTTTCTCCTCTGAAGAAAATATGTGGTAGATGATTTATTTATTATCTCTTCACACACACACACACACACACACACACACACACACACACACACACACACACACACACACACACACACACACACCCCAACTGAAATTTGGGAAACATTCTGTTCAATAATAAAGGTTTCCTTTGAAGTACATGCGTATTAGTTTTTACATGTATCACTTTGGTGGAAAAGTCATATTTAGCAGTGTTTTTCAAAAATAGATTACACGTTAAATTAATTCTAGTTGGTGATACCTTTTTCCTTCACGTGTCTCCCGGGATCTTGTCCTAAGCTCAGGGTAGATAATGTGTTTCCCAAAATGGTTGCAATCTGCTCAACTCCGTTGTGAGGAACACATCATCTTTCTTAACACGGAATATCACAGCCATATATGGAGTCCAGGTGACGAAATCACAATATTGTGCCTGACACACAAACATCTGCATCTGGGTCTTTGTGTGAAAAGAAAATAATTCAAATGCATTATTAGTTGTCCTTCTGATGACAGTGCTTACATAAACACATACTGTATACAGGCTACATTTACTATTTGTATGATTCATTTGTAAAACCAATAAATCACCACTGACCATGGACACTAAGCAGCTTTTACCTGTGTATAAAAGGAATGCTTGGCCCTCAATGACAATGGACTAGACAGATGTCCCTTTTGATCTCGTACCCAGTCATTTAGTGTCAGCTTCGTATCCTGTCCCCAGTTGTACGAGCATTTCACCTCCAGCACACCTTTCCCGCAACACTCACAGTGGACATAGGCATCACAGGACACACCTAGGTAGGGTTGTTATTGACAAATGTGAAAACCTGCTTTCTCCACTCTGAGATTGGAATGACCTTTAACATCCTCCGAAACATACACACCTAGGTAGGGTTGTTTTTGACAAATGTGAAAGCCTGCTTTCTCCACTCTCAGATTGGAATGGCCTTGGCATTCGTGAGAAACATACACCTTTCCTGAGGTTTTCTCTTGTGTGGCTACAAAGTCCTTGGGCATGGGTGTAAGTCTGGATGGCATGCTGCTCATTATTTATTCCCCATTGAAGATATATATTGCGGAACTGTGTAGAAGTAGGCTTACAAATTTTGAGGATGACAGATTGTGCTGGTTTGACAGTGTGTGTGTGTGTGTGTGTGTGTGTGTGTGTGTGTGTGTGTGTGTAAAACCGAATGTGCAGTTGAGCCAGTGATGCAGCCTGCCCTCTGCATATGCCAGGTATCGGTAGAAGCCTGCTCCAGAGTTGCTTCCTCCACTAAAGCGATCTGTTCTTCGGTGATTGCTGGAACATGTGGTTCAGGATTTTCAGAGCCAAAGAGCGAGCGGAGTGTAGGGGGGAGAATGATTGGGGGGGGTTCACAGGGGGCACATCAGGCTGACTAAAAGCATGGGAGTATATGGCAAAACTGCTCAAACCTACTGGTTTTTCACCACTTGATGCGAGTAGTCCCAGGAGTACAGTTTGTTCTGCCAGGGTGGATTCTGGGGCCATGATTTTGTTATTTGATTTAAGTTTGTCTTTTGCCTCACTGCTGTATATCATAATGTCCTTAATTTGGGCAGCCTCAACGTTTTTCACAGACACATTGTTCCATTTGCATGCAATGCTTGTGCATGCAACAGCATTCATCCCCAGACGCACTGATGCCTCAATCTTAAACAGCACTGCACCTACATGTGAGCAGCTCTCACCAAGACTGGAAATCAAGGAAAAATTGCTTTAACAACCAACCACAGTTGCTACCCTACTATTATGTACAGTGAAACTTAAATGCATGACTAACTCTGAAACATAACAGGAGGGCTATGTGTATAGCCTATGTAAGGTGTAGCCTATCAAAAAAGCTAAATATATATTCTCTATACTCTCAATGACAACCTAGTCCAATTCAATGAAAAATAAAATATTACCTTTGTTTAATGAACACCTACCCTGCAGTGCAGTCGCAATGAGCAACAATGATACTCCCATCCATTCTGACAGCAACCCAGGCATTATGATATGCCTCGGTTACCCTCCAGGAAGGCTTAACCTTGGCCTTAAGAATTATGTGATTCAATCCCTCTGGTTCCAAATGAAGTATTGGCTGCACCCATCCACTTGTGAAGAAGATATGAGCTTCCAGGGATCGGTGGTTCTTCATTGTGTGGGTCGTATAGACCCCTGAAACCATTCAGAAGAGGTTTGTGAACTCCACAAGTGGAAAAAGTATTCAAATGTTAAAGGAAACACTACAACTGGACTTATGCCAGTTTAGATTTACAATATCAAGAAGTCAGACACAATCACCTGAGGAGCACATGAGGCTACATAGGATTACACTGCAATCAGTCATTTATTATATCATTCCTATTGATGCAGCTTCCCAAATTGTAATAAATACATTGTATTAAAACTGCAATACAATAGATTAATTCTAGGCATGATATGTGAATATACACGCACAGTGCCTAGTATGTTTCTTTTTTCTACTAAAATACATTCATCACATGACACCTGATTCAGATGCTATCAATGCATTGAATGGGACATTATCACCTTTTATTAGACCATTGAATGGGCGAAATAGGCGACATACTGACCTACCCGCGATTTATCAGACCATTCATTGGGTGTTATCAAGACATACTGACCTACCAACGTAGATTACTTAAATAGTTCAGTTTCGGTTTTGGTTTCGGACCATGACGGAGGCGCGCAGTCTCAGGCGAACGGTGTGATGTTCGCCTGTGCCTACTCAGCGCCGTTGGAGTTATGTACCGATAGGCACAGAATCGTTAATAATGTTGTGGGGACTGCTCCGTCTCCAAGTAGGTCAGTAGCTCCTGATTACGCCCCTTGAATGGTCTGACAAATCGCGGGTAGGTCAGTATATCGCCTACTCGTCGCCTACTCGCCCATTCAATGGTCTGATAAAACGTGATAATCTCCCATTCAATGCATTGATAGCATTCGAAGCCGGTGCACATGACAGTCTTGGTCTCAATCTCCATATAGTCACTGAAAATCCGCCTCTAAAGCCTGTACTTCTCCGTACATGGACAAATGCAAAATATAAAGTTCCAACCTTGTAGCCACGAATGTTCACTCATCATTCGGAACCTGTGTGCACTGCATTAATCCGTATTTCTCAATAAATATGTGTTTTAATCCCGTCTGTGTCGGAAGTTCCCTGTATTCCGTAATGAGTGTACTGGCGGAGCGCATCAGGTGAAAGCTGGTATTACACTCAATGCATACGAGGAAATTCAACGGGGTTCAGGCACAGACTGGATTAAAGCACTTACTCATTGAGATATACGGACGAATACAGTGCACACATGTTCCGAATGGTGAGTGAACATCCGTGGCAAGGTCAGCTCTTTATATTTTATCTATGGCAGTCTTCCAATAGGCTATTACTACAAACCTGGAGAATCCACTAGATAATTGACGATGTCGGGACATGTCACGTCTGGCCATTTAGTTGGGTCATTTCCCCAGCTACTTTTAGGCAAGTCGTATAAGGACAACACGCTAAACCTACTAGTTTTCATTTCTCTTTCTACCGTCGGAGCTCAAGAAGATATGTTGACAAAGACACTCCATACATTTGGAAACATATTTTTATTTAAATCAATATCGTCTCCAGTAGTCCATGAGCCAGAGCCCCAAAATTGAGCAATGATTATCGAAAGAGTGGGCAAAACCAAACCTATATTAAATTGTTCATAGGGTCAATACGAGTAAATAAATATATGATCCTCTCCACAGGACCAGCTTTTTCATGGTTATCACACATTTTGTAATTTTCCCCATACGTACATGACAGGTGAAAAAATGACAACATTTAAAAAGGAGTTATCATAATGAAACTTCCTGAGTTGATTACTTACATGAAGACAATGATTTATCGTATTACAAGTTTTCTGAAATTGTATATTTAAATATGCAAATTAGGCATTAGAAAAATATGCCCAAATTTGCATAACTTTCCAGAATCAACATTGGAACATTGGACAAAGCCAGAGTCAACATACTTAATTCATTTTGTTAAGATGTTGGAGTCAAAGGTTTTTAACGAGGGAATATTCAATATCTGGCTCAATTTTGGGGCTCTGGCTCATGGACTAAATGCCTAATTTGCATATTTAAATATACAATTTCAGAAAACTTGTAATACGATAAATCATTGTCTTCATGTAAGTAATCAACTCAGGAAGTTTCATTATGATAACTCTTTTTTAAATTTTGTCATTTTTTCACCTGTCATGCACGTATGGGGAAAATGACAAAATGTGTGATAACCATGAAAAAGCTGCTCCTGTGGAAAGGTTATCATATATTTATTTACTCGTATTGACCCTATGAACAATTTAATATAGGTTTGGTTTTGCCCACTCTTTCGATAATGAAATCTTGTCTGGCTCATGGACTACAGTTAATGTAGGATCATTTTACAAGTAGGCTAACTCTCATATCCTCTCATAGGGAATGCATTGACAGCTGAAGTACATCGTTTTAACGGACCTCGAGTGGAGGCGCTGTCTCAAAAGTGGGCGTGAAATTTGTAGTTCCCGTGTTGGTCTATATAGCTGAAAATCCAAATAATTGGTAGATGTTTTTTTTCAATGGATTCTGTTACTATTGGGCATGCTAAAAAGCATACTGAAAATCTAGGACAATCTCAGTTGTGGAAAGGCATTACTTTCAAGATGGCGTCCGCGATGGCTGCCGGGAGCTTAAAAGCTGGATGGAATATGTAAAAAATCATACAAATTGTGCACTTGGTGACAAGCTCACCCATAGCCTCAAATCCCAGCACGCTTTATTCCAGCATGGGAAACGTGCCCTGCACACTGCAGCTTTTGTCTGGAAGCTGTCCCTCTCCAAGGCTCCCAAAATCCCAGACCCCAGTGAATGGGGTTGGGAATGGAATGCCAGAAGCAAAGTGTGGGTGCCATATTGGACAGATGTCAGATGCTTGAAGATGTCAGCAAGGCATGCTCACTGATCCTCCACTGTGGCTGTGTGGTTGCCTGTAAGGGCAACCGTATAAGTGCCACTGAGCTGGACTTAGCTGTACCACATTTTGCAAGTGCACTAATAATGATGAGTAAAATATTTGAATCAATATTATTTGCATACTATTAAGCATGCCCAATACTAACAGAATCCATTTTTTCTATCAATTATTTTGATTTTCAATCATATACTGACCAATCTAATATTGGAATCATTGCAAGCAGACCACTAGGGGGCGATCCCAACTTGCTTGCGGTGGTTTTTGAAAACCTTATGCCCATACCTAACACCATGCCAAAAATGAAAATAAAAAAACTCACCAAGTGCACGATCTTGATGATTTTGGCCGAATTACCTCTCAGCTACTGTGGAACACAGTGAATTGAGGGTTCAGCAGAGCAAGGTTAATTGATGGAATCGAAAGCTCGAGGTTGTACCTTGAGTCTTATTATTATTATTATTATTATTATTATTATTGCAGTGACTGCTACACTCACTCCAGGAAACGCTGTACTTTTGTGTCAGCTACAAAGCCTGAAGGTTTCTATAGCAACTTGTAAAGCACTCAGGGCTATACTTGAGGATCTTCAGCTGTACACAGGATTACTGCATGGTCTAACCTAGAGTGTAATGATGAAACAGAAAGGCTGCTAAGCGAGGCTAAACCTAGAGGGGCTGCCAGGCAATTTCTCTGCAGCTGAGTGGCTGTTATGTGAAGTGCTGATTACAGGTTTGAGGCTGAAGTCATTGAAAGGTTGATTCTCTTGCCTAGAAAAAAAATACAGAAACATTACAGTATACTGTGTGTCTGGCTTACTGCTTACTAAACCCTTGATTTGTGTCACCATGTGTCAGATGTGGACCCAAATACAGAACCATGCTGGCAGGCCGGTGAAGTCCATTAATGATTTATTAAACTGATAACAAAGACTTCAGAATGCAGTGAAGCAGGCAAAAAGAGCAAGGAACTCATTTGGAGCACAAAATGATTTAATTTGATAAATGGCTTGTAGGCGATATTAGTTATGGTTCATAGCAGCTTTCCCTCTAGTGAAAATAAAATATCTACAGGTTATGCAAACCTCATTTTCTCATTTCCAGTATGTACTTTACAGTGTAAAAACAACCAAACTCTATGTTCAGAATGTCCTCTTATCATTCAGCACAGTTTGAAACCATCTCACACACAGGGGAGTCAACACTACTTGAGTCCCCTATAGGGCTACTGACATATTTAAACAAAAAATAAATAAGTCTTCCACTGGATAATTAACAAGATGCAGGAGTTGTTTTTATTTATCTAATCAATTGTCTAACTTCTGAACTTCTCTATAAACAAAAACAAAGAGCTCTGTCTCTCAAACAAAGAGCTCTGTCTCTTATTTTATTGAATTAGCATGTCAAGTTAATTTAATTGACCAGACACACACTCCCTGTTTCCCTGTTCTCATTTTCTACTGCGTTTCAGAGAGGAAGAGAAGTCGGAGTTTTTTATTCTGGCAGGATTTATGTCCCATTTTGGTCCAGTAAGCACACACCTGCTGGTCTATTGTGTTCCCCCAGTGACCTGGGACAGTACTTTAGTGGTCTGACATGTCTCCTACCAGCGCTTCTCCTCTGGTTGTCTGCACCTCTCCTTCTCTTCCTCTGCACACACTCATCCATCCTCCTCCACAGCAGAGGAGCCTGACGTGTCTCTTACCAGCTTGTCGTCTCGTCCTGCTTTCTGCAGAATAAATATATACATAATTATGTGAGATCTCCTGGTATCTCCTTTTATCCAATTTGGGGCGGGAACCCGTATTTGTAACTATACCTTTCAAGACGGGAACCCCTTTTGGGGTTCTTGTTGCTATGTACAGTATATAGCATCATAAGTTGTTTTTGACATTTTTGAAGTTTTTCAGAAAACTAAAGGATTTAGAAGGCGTTTGTAAAATCGGCCTCAGGTCTAAATGTGTTAAACTGTATGACACAATTCAAATGCACAATATGAATATAAATATTATACAATGTACATACTGTACTGTACATACTGGCCAATTGAGGGCATTAATCTGGCACACTCGGACTATAAATGTTTTCCCAGAATGCCATGCAAGCGATAACATTTCAAGTGCTCAGATGTTATTTTGACATTCCTGATATGTTTTAATTAATGACAGCCATATCTATCCAGCAAACAAATATTATGTATCTCTTACACTTTATTTCTAGAACAAAGTACTGCATACTGAACAGGACACACAGACAGATAATACAATGTTAAAATAAAGTCCAATGATAGCCAGTGTTCATGTGGTGGGTTGTTCCTTTTGGTCCACCTTTTTAGTCCATTAGCACCAGCTGTGTGGTGTCTGCTGCTGTGTGTGTCCATCTTACAAACACATCAACTGCACTGCAGATGAACATTAATTGCTCTCAAGGTACACAACTAATTCCTCTAAATGTACAAATGGCTTTTATTACGCTTTTCACTTTCAAGTCCATGCATAACTAATGCTCTTCTCTGACTGTGACTGACAGTTCCGCTTCCGGTCTATTCATGACGATAGTGAACCAGAATATTATACATTATTATTATATTAAATTATAGGTGGTGTTCAGTGTTTCATCTGATCCTTACAGGTCAGTGAAACACATTTGGCTACTCTTGCAGATCGATGGATGCTCTTAAAAAAACACACCTCATGGTTCATCTAATCCTCACAGTATAAATTAACTGAGTATGACATAAAATGTATTCTTTTAAAGCAGGAACAATTTATAATTCACCATTGTGAGTGCATTTCTCTGACCCCCACTAGGACATTCTTACTTAAATTACAGGCTTACGGGTTAGATTTAAAGGTAAGCACAACCTGTGTATGTTTTGTTCATTGAATTCAGGAGATCAATAATGACACTACTATTAAGGGAATGTGACAATGTGACAGAATTAATCCCATCAATTAGCTGCCACGGTCTCTGAACCTTCTCCTCATTTCCCTCCTTTCTGCAGGGAGCCATGCAGTCGTACGATTAAATTGTCACTGTGCTGTCAGTGTGTGACAGGCTGCTCTAATCCACAGCTGCTAGAGAAGTCATTCTTCAGCCTTAAAACAGCCTCACCTACTGCTGTATGAAAGACTCACCTCACCACCCTATGAAAGAAAACATTATCAATGTGTGGTTCAGATCAACTTACCTGTAAGCAGTGGCTCATGACAGAGACATTACTGGAGACTTCTCATACCATGTTACTGTGTACAGTAAAAGAGAGCAGAGTCTACACTGGGTCAACCTCCAAATGTGTTGTTTTATTTAGATTACCACAACGGTGACTGTGCTCAGACAGACAGTGGACAGTCACAGTGCCATGTCACATTATATGGCAATATTGTCCCTTGAAACGATGTACTGTAGCAAGTCTCACCCCAAAATGTCAACTCCTCATTGTTCTATCCCAGAAAACAGGTAGATGGTCTGTGAATGTCTTCAGTGTGATGCCTCAGTGTGAGAGCGACACATTCCATGCCAGATCATCTCACTGTGGTGCCGCCATACTGTCCAGCCTCCATTTATTTATGCTTACTAGACATGGTTGGTGGTGTTAATGTCTGCTTCCATCATGCCTCAGTTCGGTCAGCAAGCCTATTTTAAATCCTGACGGCTTGTCACTAGACTGTTCATGTCCATATTCAGAGGATCCTGTGGTTCTCTGGCCACAACTTTTAATGAGCTTTGGACGGACATGTCACACATAGAGCGACTGTGACATTTATTGTACAGCAGAACACAACAGTCCAGTCTTCAATGAAGCATGTGTCATAGAGAGTGTATTCAGAGGAGTACAAATGGACCCATATGGGGGTCCATTTGGTTCCATTTGCACACTGTCAGAGTTATGGGGGTCCTTGAAATTAAGAAGTTTGAGTACCACTGATTTAGCTTAAAGGGGTAGTTCACCCCCAAAATAACTATTTTTCTATTGATTACTCACCCCATGGAGCCTTGAATTCATGGATATTTTTTAGTTTTTGTCGCATTCCTTCCTTTATTATTTGATTATAATAAATTTGTCCCCATTGATTCCGGTAGGAGACACAAATGCATTTGTGTCTCCTACCGGAATCAATGGGGACACATTTATTATAATCAAATTATTGGCTTAGGAATGTGACAAAAACATAAAAATATCTATGAATTCAAGGCTCCAGATGGTCAGTAATCAATAGAAAAAAAGTTATTTTGGGGGTGAACTACCCCTTTAATTTAGTTTCATGCAATTTGTGCTTAACTAGATTGTGCACAATGAAGCGAGACAGAAAAACAAGTCTAGACAAGACAGATGTATTCAGCATGATTATCTTATTTTTCCCACACGCTTCAGTCACCTCCTAGCGTTTGTAACAAGGTTCTGAATTCTGATGGTTGAGGGCACAGATGCAGACTCATCCTTTATCAGAGAGAGAGAGAGAGAGAGAGAGAGAGAGAGAGAGAGAGAGAGAGAGAGAGAGAGAGAGATCGGATACACGTACGGACGGACGGACGGACGGACGGACGGACGGACGGACGGACGGACAGGGTGCAAAACATAGTCTCGGCCACGCCTTCGGCCTGGCAGAGACAATTAGCACAGATACTGGTGTCTGCTGCCTGACGCTGGACTAATTATCAGTCTTCAAATTCTGTTTAAATAGTGTAAGAACCGGGGATAAACATTCACTTAACGATGCACATAGGTTTGACCTAGAAGTTCCAGACAGATGCACAGCGTCTAGAATCATGTTTTCATCACCATGTTAGAAAGTAAACAAACCCCTACTGACCTGCAGGCTTTCTGTTCTCACTTCTCAAGCTTGTGAGAGAGTGGACATTTATAATAGGTTTAGAAACAAACTGACAAAAGGATAAGATGAAAAATTGCTTCACCTAACTTTGAAGGAAAACCTTCAGTTAACCAATTAATAATTTCAGAACCGAACCATTGTGCAAGTATTTAGATCAATCGGTGTAGTAGTCACATCATTAATGTTCAAATCAATTTCTGATTTGTAACGGTTCATCTTTACATCCCTAATTGGTTCGTACACAGTCCGCTAATTATTTCAAAACACTGTTGAATTACTAAGCAGAGGTTTAAAAGATGTTAATGTTTGAGTCATTAGTGATGGTAATTAACCTGATAGCAGGAGTTAATTAGAGTTGTATGATACAACTCCAATGAACTCCTGCAATCATGTTAATCAAGCAGACAGACACAACTTGTATCTGTCTGCTTGATACATTCCAATTAAAACTAACAGTTATAGCCAGGTTGTTTGATACTCTCTCTCTTCTCCTCTCTCCTCTCTCCTCTCTCTCTCTCTCTCTCTCTCTCTCTCTGTTATATTACTATATTTTCAGGCCTCCAAATCCAGTCCTATATTGCTCTGATCAGAGCAATATACGAGTTAGGGCCATTTTAAATGTTAGACACTGGTAACACTGCTGTAGTGTCCCATATGTGTGCAATTTAGTATTTTTTGTGTGTGACATTTGTCATGGAAGATGCCTGAACAACATTTGTACCACGTTTGGTGAGGATTGGAGCAATGGTGTGCCTGTGGCCCCTGGTGGCCACACGTGGCCCCTGGAGTGTGTAATGTCATGGCCTGATGGAGGCCATAATGCTCGGCCGAAACGTTGTACCACTTGTGGTGAAAAAAAAACACTTTTAGGAGCAACACTGTTGTGCTGACTTTTATTGTTTTAAACTGTTATTCATTGTCTAGCACCTGAATTTGCGCAACTTATCAAATCAAACTTTATTTATAGAGCACATTTAAAACAACCGAGATTGACCAAAGTGCTGTACAGAGCAAGAACAAAACAATCAGGGCAAAGGCATATAATCTATATGCCAACTTAAGCACAAAAACATGCACAAAATAAAACAAACATTGGATGAGCTCAGATGATATTAAAAACCAGAGAAAATAAATTAGTCTTAAACAGAGACTTAAAAACATTGACGGACTGAGATCTAATATGGAAGGGCAGGCTGTTCCATAGCCTGAGGGCTGCAGCCGCAAGTACGCGTGCTCCCCTGGTGTTCTTGCTAGTTTTGAGCTTGACCAGCAGTGACTTATCAGTAGATCTCAGTACTCTGGCTGGGGTGTAGGATTCCAGGAGCTCAGGGAGATACTGAGGGGCCAGTCCGTTTAAAGATTTAAAAGCAAATGAGAGAACCTTAAAATCAATCCTAAAAAAAAAACAGGGAGCCAGTGTGAAGTGAGGCCAAGACGGGGGTTATGTGTTATGTGTGGGTTTTTAGTGCCGGTCGGCATGCGAGCAGCAGCATTTTGGACAAGTGACGACGCCGTTCGATGCCAATATATAGGGAATTGGGAATAGGAAAGTCTTAATGAAATGAAAGCGTGGATTGTGATCTCATGGCGTTGGAACAACAGATGTTCGGGAGGCGGGGATACACACCTTTACTCCGCCCCCTTACCAATCTACCTGGCGCTATTTATACACATCAGAACTACCCAGAAATCCCTTACTCGCTTTCGTACATCCGTACTTCAAGCTCGTAGCGTTTCTGCAACATGAGTTCACTCGAACTATTCGCGTCCGACGACGACAACATCAGCGGGATCATCCCGAGGAGCCCGACGCCCATTACCAGGGGAAATCAGCCCTCCGTGATCCCACCCAGTCAGCCCACCATCCCGTCCACTCAACCCAGCACCTCCCGCCGTACTAGAAGTACCTTACCTTCTAACCAGTCCCGCCGTTCCATCTCCCCCAGCGCCTCAGTTTCATCAGCCTTTTCCAGGCGATCCAGCTTCTCCCACCGGTCCACCATCGCTTCACAACCCGGTCAGTCCACTCCAGCAAGGACAGGTCGGCCCCGTGCATCCACACACCATCGCCCGCAGCCCCGTGAACGGGAGCGGGGCCGACAACCCACAAGAAGCTCAGACCACCAACACCGCCGAGCAGCTCGGAGATCCCCGTCGGCTATTCCAGCTACGCTGCCGAGCCAGCGTTCCAGTAACTCCAACCGCTCGCCCCGCGGTTCCTCCGACCCGAGCACCCGTACCCCGCCGCCCGACATCAGGGACTGGACCACGGTGGGACTCCAGAAGCAGCTCCGAGCCCGCGGAATCGCCTTCCCCCGTTCCACAAACAAAGCAGGACTCTTCCAGCTGTTCGCTGCAACACCGCTAGCAACAACAGCAACACCGGGGCCGATGACGTCACACGCCGCGCTTCCCGATTCAGCGCGGCGATTCCGGATGACGTCACCCACCGCACCGGATGCCTCAGGGCTGGCCAAGCAGCGCCTGCACAGAACACCGCCTCCACAAGCCAGCCTGCAGCCATATCCTTTATTCCTTCTACTACTACTACTACTAATACTACTCCTTCTTCCAGCACTTTACCTGTCAATGTTAACCCCGTGCCTGCCACCCACCCATTAATGCCTCTCTTGTCTTTGTTATCATCCCTTGTACAGCAGGCTGCACTTTCACCCCACCCCCCCACCCAACCATCCCTACATCCAACTCAGTTTTCCTCTGCTATTGCTGCCACCCAAAACCCAAGCGCTGCCGTGGCCACACCTGGCACCAGCGCTTCCCAGGCACCGCCTGTTTTCTTCTTCCCTCCCACTTTCGAGCATGCCACCCTGTCAAATCCCGTTGCCACAACCAGCGGTGGCATCGCTTCACTTTCCCCCCCTGTTCTTTCCTGTCCTCCCCTCAATAACCCCTCCCCCCATCCACCCCCCCCCCCTTTTCTCTCTCCACAGCGCCTCCAGTGGACCCACCGGCTAACGCACTTTCCAGGAACCCCCAACCAATCCCACCTTCCCTCCGCAACCAGATTCTTCAGGGCAACCACGTCGACCTGGCTTCCCTCCTCCGCCCCTCCGACAGCAACACCGAGCCACGCTTTCTGGACTTTGAAAACCTACAGCTGAACAACCTGCAATGACAGCTAAGCATGTAGAATGAACAGAGAGCAGAAGCTGCTTAAATGAACCGCCCGAGTTGCACTGTGGGTATGAGGGCGTGAGTGAGTTGGCTTGTAGTGAATGAGAATGACAAGAGGTTGAACGTACTGACTTAAAGGAGTACAACTGTATAAGCCTGTAAGCGAATGGGGGGGGTCTGGGGAGTGTGAATGAAGAATATAAACATTCTGCCTTCCATGTCTACATGAACTATCGTTACACTGAATTTCATTTAGACACTTCAGCTCAGAAATAACCAGACCATTAATTATCCATTTACCATTTATTAACCATTACCATATTAACCATTTACCAAATATGCAATGATATTGCATTCAAGTTTGGCGGTGTGACTCTGCTCTTGTGATATTAAAGATTCCCTGTGCAAATATGTCACAGATCTTCAATCACAAAACCCCCAACAAGCGCTCACTTGCAGTGAGCAAATACAAAGCCACACCTTAAACTATATGAGAATATTTATCAGTTAAAGCATCAAGCGTGACGCAATTTCATTTAACTCCACTTGATATAAATGAAATATGCTACATGAATTAACTATGTGAGTGTCAAGCATGACAAATTTCCTTTAAATGCATAGCCATATATGCCCTTCACATCTAAGCCGTTATCCTGCACACACAGCAACGATTAGATGAACATTTTACGCATCCGTGAGACCAAACACGACCAATGCTTAATGGTTTACCATACCTACCATCTAATACCACCATTACTCATCTGTGAGACCAAACACGACCAATGGTTTACCATACCTACCATCTAATACCACCATTACGCATCCGTGAGACCAAACACGACCAATGCAGACCAACACGACCAATGCTTAAGTGATTTACCATGCCTACCATTCTAATATCACTGTAGTACATGAAACCAAACACAACCAAGCTACTAGTGGTTTACCATACTAATACCACAATTAAGCCGATGTGATACCATAACACGACCGATGCTTAAGTGTTTCACCGAACCCCCAACCTGCGCTCTGGCAGGAGCAATTACTTAACCATACGACATCAATTATGCAACTCCTGACTTAATTCCATAATTGATTACACATTTACACTCATGCTTTTGAGCTGAAAGAATTTCATCCGTATTTAACGGATATAACGTTCATAAGCAGCAGATGACCAACGACCCATGGCTTTCAGTGTGAATGATGGAACCAAAGATGCTGCTGAGTTGCAGCACCAATCCGAAAGGAGTGAACAACTTGGGGCAAGTCCACATCTGAAGGCATCCTGCTTCCTGGCAGCGAACCAAGCCTTGACATGGCCCTCCCAACATCCGAACAAGGTTCATCTCCCCCAGGATTTAACCGCCGTTGACGGTAGTGAGACATAGAAGCGAACGGACAAAAGCGGTATCAGTTCTTACAATAATTGATATTCCATTAGAATAATTAACTGATTTAGAGTGCTTAAGATGAATTGAAACATGTGAGCTGATAGAGAAGACAGGAATGGAAAGGTCATGCAAGGGGTTAAAGCTTTCAGTGCAAGAAATGTATTCCCCACATCGAAGAAACCCATAAGATACTAATAGAAACTGCTTCCAAATAATATCTACATTAGTTAAGATTCTTTCCTCCGCTTAGTAATTACATTACTTCTCGCAGCTAGCTGCGTTCATCAACGCATGAGCCGAGTGATCCATAGCTACTTTTGAGTCAAATCATGCATTAACTTTTCACTAAATTTCACTATCACAATCCCAGCATAGAATGGAGCGATTTAAACACCCATGTAATAAGTTCAATATAAAGCAACCATCCCAGAATACTTAAATGTCCGAGATCATTAAACAATCCATACCATTTGACATACGCCTGGATTTTATAGACGCCGTTTCCTTTAGAACATGAGTGTGAGTGGGTTACCTAGATCAAGCAGTGAGAAACCGACATGGCTTTCTGTAAGCTTGAACCAGAATAAGTTTAAATTTGATTAATGATGACCTGCCTCTCATGGCTTCAGCAGAAGTAGATCCAGTTATACCACCAAGGTGATCTTGAGAACTGCTCGGCAATGACCATATCGCTGCAGTAGTTATGAAGACCGGCAGCAACCCACAACCTGAACCTTCCCAGCATCCATGATGGACATAAGTTCATGCCATCGTCAGAATTGGATCACCATAATGGGCAGTTGCTCAAGAAACATAAAACAGAAGCAGAATGAGTTTAAGCAATGAATGAATATCCCTTTACAAAGACATGTTTAAGCTAAAAGTGAAGGTAACATGCAAGTTAGCTCAGCAACCAATGAATCCAATCCATAATGCTGATAGGAATTGAAGCAGCAGATTAACTTTTGTATGCCCTCTAAATGGCACCCCCTAGAGATAATTACAGTTAAAACAATCACCCCATTCACGAGCTTCAATCCACAATGAATAGAAATAGCTACCATTATCTGCTCTCCTTCCAAACTACTACCATTAACCCTTCTTACATATACTACAATCCTTACCTCACATTACCTGTTAAGCTTTTGACTTGAATAGCAGTACGGTGTCAATGCTACATAATGATATACAACAGCCCAAATAACTATCACAATTTAAGAACAATGACCTTGAAATACAGCTCTAATTGAAACTTGGTGGCAACCAGAGCATAATCAAGCTAAGCCTCAGCAAACGTCCATATTATTTTATTTGAACCGAATGATTCAACCTATTATAGCTACCTTTAACTTGAGCAGCTAGGCAGTATTAACAGATAAGCCTTTTACTTTAACCCCCATTTAGATCTTTTGACCCTACTGGACTCCAAGAGACCACAACAAATACAAAAATGTAATACTACCGTTCATATGAATGGTATCATGATGGAATACAGCCGGGTGAAAGTATGTGCCATACCATCAACCAATCTTACAAATACTTCCACAATCCTTTTAATTTACAATGACCTTACATTATCTGATAAACTTTTGACTTTAAAATAGCATAACATCAATGCTTCATTAATATAAAACACAACCAATTATACCTAATGAATCAATTAGAGCCTGTTCTGTCCTCAATGAGTGTGGAGGTACACAAATAGACAGACAGCTAACAATAGCTTTTTTAGTAGTAGAATCAGTAGCTCGCACTTAAGAACTATCAGCAACCCAACCTGAACCTTCCCGGCATCCGTGATGGAAAGAAGGTCATGCCATCAAAAGCCTTGGATCACCATAATAGCAGTCAATCATGAAACGAAGAACAGAAGCAGTGTGAATTCAAGCAATGAATATCCCTTTACAATGACATGGTTAGCTAAAAGTGAAGTAACATGCAAATTAGCTTCAGTGCACTAATGAATCCACCTGCATCTGAGAATCAGATTAACCTTTGTTTGCCCTCTAAATGGCACCCCCTGGAGGACAACCCACTACAATTGAAGCAATCGCCCCATTTCACAAGACTTCAAATCCACCATGAAGTAATTATCTATTTAAGCATCTGCAAACTAATCCACCCACATTATAGTTACCTGAACTTGAGCGTTAATTAAGTGAATAGAACAGGAATGCAGAAATAACAGCTTCACTGAGTGGATTATATTAACTTGAATATCCCATGATAGTTGTGTACCTATTTAACATGACAGTTACACTGCCATAATGCCTGCACATGACCAGTAAGAAAGAAAATACCCTTGCCCTTTCACCTTATTCTCACACGGTAGCATTGAACTGATCCCCATGATATGACTGTCAGTTGCATAGACTACAGTACCCAAGATGCATTGCTGTATTGTATGAGACTTCCTGATTACTCCCAAGGAGTAGTCACGTGACACCACCACGCCGTGTTGCCAGATTGTAAGAGAACAAGCGGCCAAGTCTATAAAAACAAGTCGCAAAACAAATGTTTAGAATATTAAACATTTTTTGCACCATGATTACATATGAATCTGGGGTTCCTTCACATGAACCCTGTTTAGTAATTATATTTGCTAGTGACTTACAGAACACAATCCCAAAGTTGCTTATAATAAGCAGACATGGCAACACTGATTTGATACACATGCTGTGTTTTCCTATCCTGGCTTGAGTACATGTCTGAATTTGACTTCTTGTCTTATATTATGCCCCGTTGCACACAGATTGTCTACGACAGCCTTGATAAGTATAAACATATTATAAAAGCATTTGAGCAGGCAGTAGCTTTAAGCTACAAACAATTTGAGCTTTCCACATGCTATGTTATCTTAAAGCTACAAACAATTCAAGCTTTCCACATGGGAAGCAAGCATGCTATGTTAACTGTGCAGTGCTGTATAACAAACAAAGATTCTACATGCAGCAGCATGCTATGTTAGCTTTAAGCTACAAACAATTCAAGCTTTCCACATGGTAAAAGGGAGTAGCCTACAACCAAGCTTCTACTGTACATGGGCAGCCGCAGCAAGCATGCTGTATTAGCTTTGTGCTACAAACAATTCCAAACTTCTACATGGCAGCAAGCATGCTATGTTAGCTTAAGCTATGAGCACATTAGTGTTAGCAGCAATAATAGAAGAAGCATTGGCTGCTGTAGCAGCGGTAAAAGTCAGCATCATTAGCAGAATCATCTCATATAGCACCAAAATATCATAGAGCTGCGCACAAAGCATAGATAAGCAGCAGATGACAGCTCGCAGCAGCTAGCAAAATGCATTGGTTCAGCAACCAAGGAATTTGAAAACCTACAGCTGAACAACCTGCAATGACAGCTAATGCAATGACGGCATCCAAATACAACTCCGCAACTCCACCCCTACCCGATCTGCTCCACTCACCGTCGCGGAGTTCTGCCTGGCGTTCGGCATATACCGAGACGTCATCTGCTCCACTTTCCCAGCCCGGCGACAGGAGTTGGACGACTACATGGCGGTGGTACTCGATTTAGCAGTCCGTTTCGGAGGAACCCTCTTCCAGGAGTACCACCGCCAGTTCTCCGCCACAGCCGCTGCCAGGCTCCAGCAGTGGAACCTTGGCACTTACTGGGGTCGACTAGATCTTGAGCTTTATTGCCGGCTTTCCGCAGGCAAGGTGGCAGAAACTTGCTCCCTACGCGGCAACTCCGCCCACCCCGCCAGCTCGTGCGCTTTCGCAACTCCCAGCCCCACCCCGGCTCCAGCCACTGTGGCCTTCCAGCCCCCAACTCCCCTTCCCTCCTCAGCCTCCCCTTGCCATCCCCCCACACCCTCACCCATCTACCCAGCCAACAATAGAACCACTGACCGGCGTGGGCGCCCCGTCATGTTTTGCGGCAAAAGCATGGTCTGCAACAACTTTAATGATCTAGGTTGCTCAGCCAGCTCTTGCAAGCTGCTCCATGCTTGCAGCCACTGCGGCGGAGCCCACGCCCGGGCCTCATGCCCCCAGAACCCCCCCAAACCCCCTAGCCCTAGCTAATCATCCTCCTCATCCCCCCCCCTTTTTCTAGTCCTGCCACACGGCAACAACACCACCACGCTACCTCTGCTCCACCAGGCTCCCGCCCCGGAGTATCTAACCATCCTCCCATTTTCTCCGTCATTCTCACCAACTCCTTTTGAATCCTAACTCCATTCTCTGTCTCACCCGTTTCATTCCCCTCACTCCATATTCTTTTCCACACCTCCACACCCCAGTTTTCTACTCAGTTAGCCACTCTGTCAATTCCGTTTTCTTCCCCAGTCCAGACCAGTTATCGTGTTTTTTTTTATGGGGCTTATAATAACAGAGCAGCCATAATCCCTTAGTCTAGTAGTTGCTCTCTTTGTCTCTCTTTGGGGGTAACAGTCCATGCGTGCCGTGCCGACTACGCTAACGGCCGTCCAAGCCGCTGTGCCGACTACGCTAACGACCTCCTCCCCAAAGACTCCAGGGTCTGCGACCTTCCCCGGAACCCCTGTTCACTTCCCTCCTTTACATTCTATGTATTCAATAAATACCCTAAACTTTCCATAAAGGTGTATTTCTTTGCCTAGTGAAATGGCGTTGGAACAACAGATGTTCGGGAGGCGGGGATACACACCTTTACTCCGCCCCCTTACCATTCTACCTGGCGCTATTTATACACATCAGAACTACCCAGAAACCCCTTACTCGCTTTCGTACATCCGTACTTCAAGCTCGTAGCGTTTCTGCATCCCTCCACCACCCCTTTCACCTCCACAGGTTGTGCTTTCCACCACTCCTTTCTGTTCTCTGTCCCTCTCCGTCTCTCTCTCCCTCCTTCCTTTCCTTTCCCTTTCTCAGGTTTCTGCTGGGGGTAACAGTCCATGCGTGCCGTGCCGACTACGCTAACGGCCGTCCAAGCCGCCGTGCCGACTACGCTAACGACCTCCTCTCCAAAGACTCCAGGGTCTGCGACCTTCCCCGGAACCCCTTTTCACTCCCCTCCTTTACATTCTATGTTTTCAATAAATACCCTAAACTTTCCATAAAGGTGTGTTTCTTTGCCTAGTGAATTAACTGTTTTGGGTGAAGATAAGGCTTGATCTTGGTGAGGAGGCGGAGTTGATAAAGCTGGACTTTTTCAAACTTGAAAGTGCCGTTAAGGGTTATGCCAAGGTTTTTGGCAGATGTGCAGATGTTAGAGTTAAGGGTGTCCGGGGGTATTGTAGGGTGGGGCCAGGTACTGGTACTTCTGAACCAGACCCCTGACCAGTGTTTGCGTCAAGTTTGGTGCGGATCGGAGAAACGGTGCGCCTCACAAGTTTGCATGTTACGTTTGTCACAACGTCGACCGTCCACCATTGACCCACCCTCTAGGCAATGTTAATATAGGATATATTATTATAATTAGTCAGCAGAAATAATCTTCATCAAGAGATAATGTTCACATTTATATTTGACTTAATTTATAATGGAAATTCTCACACACTCACACACCTGTGCACACACACACACACACACACACACACACACACACACACACACACACACACACACACACACACACACACACACACACACACACACACAAACACACACCACACACACACACACACACACACACACACAAATGTGTCAGGTTTGTCGTTTTAAGCAGTAATAATTTGCACATGAAAACAAGGACACCTCCTACCTGTAGAAACTCACCAAAGACTTGAACCCAAGAGGAACTAGAAAAAGTGCTCCTCGGAGCACAGGTCTCCGCCAGGTCAGGTAGGTTATTGTGGGCCAGCAATGTTCAGAATTTGCCAATCAGGATGGAATATAAAAAATCGGACGGAACCATCTTGATCACTTGACTATGATGTTTGGACAAAATGTGTAGGAGTAATATAAAAAATAAGAATCGGCCTCCTGGTGGCGCTATAATAGGGCAATGTGAAAAGGGTGGCATTTTGTTCAAAACGGGCCACTCCTGCAAACTTTAGATGTCAATGTTAGCCAATCAGGATGGAATATGAAAAATCAAATAGACCCATCTTGATCACATGACTATAGAGATCCTGTGTACCGATTTGCTTGAAATTTGGATAAAATATGAAAGCTTAATCTCAAAATATGTGTTTTACATAAGTTGGCCTCCTGGTGGCGCTATAAAAGGCTAATGTGAAAAATGCAGGGCAGATGTTTTTCCTTGGCCTCTAGGGAGTGTGCATGCAAAGTTTCACGCAGATCGGTGCAGTTACAGTTAAAAATGCAAATTGGCCTTTTATAGCGCCACCATGAGGCTGATTTGAAAACGTTCAAGTGGCATTTCTTCCTCGGCATAGTGGGAATGTGCGTGTGAAATTTCACGGAAATCGCAAGCTGCGTTCATGATTTGAGGCATTTAGTTCAAAATGGATCAATCCTGCAAACTTTGGAAGCCAACCTTAGCCAATCAGGATGGAATGTGGAAAATCAGACAGATCACATGAATATAGAGATACTGTGTACCGATTTGCGTGATGTTTGGATAAAATCTGTAGGAGTAATATAAAAAAATGGGTTTTGCACAAATCGGTCTCCTGGTGGCGCTATAACAGGCCCATGTGAAAAATTTGGGGTAGAGGTTCTGAATTGGCATCCAGGGAGTGTGTGTGCACAGTTTGGCAGCGACCGGGCCAACGGTGCCTGAGATTAGCTGTTCACAGACAGATGGACGGACGGACACACGGACACACGGACACACAAACGGACACACGGACGGACAGGGGGTAAAACATACTCTCTCGCCATGCCTTTCGGCCTGGCGGAGACAATGAAGAAAGCAGCAGAGAAGTTCAGATATCACCAGGTTTTCATGAAACCTGGAGAGAATGATCAAGTAGGCTGTCCTGAACATAGACATATAAAGGTAGACGCCTCCTTCGGCTCTGAAGCGTTCGTATCTCGGGCGTGCTTCCTGCTTCCGCAGGGCTGCCATGTGCGTCACAGAAGCGGAAGTTCGGTAGGCCAATCAGAAGCAGGTGGGGGCGGGTCTTTTTGTAACCCAGCTTTTAACCCTTTAAGAGGCAGCAGTTGTGCGCAGCATCTAGTTAGTTGGAACTTGGCAAACTCCACACTCTATTTGTGAAATTCAAATAAGAGACATGGTCGCTTCGTGTGCATCTTGGGGCTGTACAAACAGACGCAATATCATATCAAGGTCCATTATTTATTCAGCATTTGAGTCACGGAACACCGTTTGATAAGCTTTAGCCTCTCACACCCAAAACTTAGAATATGTTATCGTTCGATAAGATATTGTCAAAATAACAATTATTTACGTTCTCTAATTGTGTACTTGTTTAGTAAGTAATGCAGATGTTTAACAATTTGACTCTTGACAGTGTGAAATGTTATACTCAAGATTTAAAGATCTATAAGGGTCCATTTGGTTATCAACTCTCCATCATTTAGCTGGGTACCACCTGGAACCCCCTCAAGGACCACTGGTGGTTCCCGGACCACTGGTTGAGAACCATTGCACTGACAAGTCCCGGAAAAGACGCACTGTGATTGGCCAGTAGTCAACGCGCTGTGAGCGCTGTGATTGGCCAGTAGTCACTTTGAGTGGCAGGTGCCCTGCGGAAGAGCCGTGTATTGCGATACCAGTCGCCCCAATGAACTGCAGAGGCCAATGAGGTATCTAGGTTTCTAATATCTATGGTCCTGAAGACATGATGTTTTGGGTTGAAAAAGATCAATGATATCAAATCATAATCAAGGTCAATGTTTAAATGTTAGCAAAACACCTCAAGAACGGATGGGCAGAATTTAATGAAACCTGTGGGAATGATCGGTAGGCTGTAGTAGAGACGTAGTACGAGAGATGTTAGTGTTCATTTGCACTCCCAGTTGTATTTGTTTAATTGCCACTGGCAAGAGGACTGATGAGTGAGAGGCAGCTCTGTTGGTGTTCACTGCTTCAGGGACAGAAGGCAGCTCAGTCCCTGTGGGCCGTCTTGAAGCCAGGCTGCTTGGATACCAGCAGACTTTGAGAGATGACTGTAAGAGATATCGGCACGCAGGGAACGTTCAAGAAGAGGTTTTAGACAGGAAGGACAGGAGCAATGACAAACGTTGCTTTTTAATCCCTTTAAACTGTTTTTGAATCCCTTTAAATTGTTTTTGAATCCCTTTGAAATTGGTCGAGGGTTTGTTTCTTGCAAAGAGGAGGAGCTCAAGTTGATTTGAAGCTGACAGGTGGCCTGGGAGGAGTTGATGGTCCCAGCCAGGAGAAAATAACTGATAAGCAGCAGTAGCAGGGGAAGGGAAAACTTTGAAGGTGACGGGTCTGCTGATGTGTACGGGGAGAGAGATGCTAGTGGAGTTAGGGAGGGAATTATAGATGATAGCAGGACGTTAAGAGAAGGAACCTCCATTGATGTCAACCATTCTGCCGCGACAGGTGACTAAATACATCCTCAGTGAAGAAAGAGGAGTGAGACTAAGTGGAGGCTAGCTGGGGAGATAATTGGAGGCCTGCGATTTAGAACCAAAGACGCAGGAGACTGAAAGTGAGCAGACATGCAGACAAAGCTAGCAGACTTGCCAGATTATATGGGGTTTTATTAAGCTGAAGTGTTTTGTTGGCCAAGATTTCAGACAGAGACAGACAGATCTAGCTGAAAGATGACTGAGATGGTCCAAGACAGATGAGAGGGTGGATGGATGTGTGACCGTAGTCAGAGGAAAGAGAGAGGCAGTGCACAGACTTTACTGTGTGGGGAGGAGAGTGAAGACAGACAAAAGAGGGATGTTGGAAGGACAGCAGCTTGTTTATAGTGTGAAATATGACGTGGAGGCTGTGTGCTTTGTTTTTTTCCCTAGATTATTTGCTTGACTATCTCCTCTCCTGTTTTATAAAAAGAAAAAAAAAAGTATTATCCCCTGCAGTGATGTACAGTATATGACTAAAGACATAATTTATCTAGCTTCTGGTCAGTATTAACAGATATAAATATGTGTTTCTGTTTTCAAACCTTTATAATGAGTCTCTGGACGACAATAATGGTCAACTGTTGATTTGTCAAATAACATTCTGCTTTATGTACAATGTGTTAATATTCAACCTTTCATACTGTCATGGCTGCATTGCTCCGTAATGAATATTCATGTTTAGATACTTGACCTCATATTTAAAGTTGTCTCTTTTCTTATGGTCTTATTGTAATTGCATCAGAGAGAGAAAATAACAACAATATACAGTAATAGTACATTAATATTAAAAAATATGGGATGATTGAATTCATCCTATTATGGTGTTTGCTTTGGTCCCTGTCTTCACCATTGCTTCTGCTGTTTGTTGACCTGTGTGTTTTATTGGGGTCTGCAGGGTGCTTTATTACTGGCCATTAGCACCAGTGTCCTGCATTACACTCATATTAGCTACAGATCAATACTAGCAAGCAGTGTTTGGAGGAGCCATTGAGAGCCCCTTGATTCCCACTATAAATCTGCACCGCACAGCAAGGTTAGTGTTGTTTACTGTGACTACTAATAATCTAGTGGGTCATATTTTACACCCTTACATGCGCCTTGGAACATCCTAAATGGGTGCTGAGTCATTGTGCTCTCTAATGTTCTTTTAACAGTATGTATACATCAAGGAAGGAGGTCATCTAATTCAGATTATGAGGAACCCTCCTGATGAATTGTATCGGTGAAAAATATCCAGTCATCAATGATTACAGGTGTGGAAAGAAGCTAATTATAAGTAGCTCTTTACTGTGTGTGGTTGAGAACTTCTTTCATGTATTTTCTTTCATGTACTGCTTCCACTTAAGTAAATTTTTGATGAAGTACGATACTAACTGAGGGAAAGGCAGTAATTACATAGTAGTCTACATTCATGGTGTTATTATGGTCCAATCAGGACACTGTTTCATTTGCGTTTGCTTTGAACCTCTTTTTTTGGGGGGAATTCAAACAACAAATTGAAAAACTGTAAAAGTCATTTTGACCTCAACCTCAGTATGAGACGTATGTGGGGGGCCTGACTCTCTCCCTACTCTTCACATGCTTGAATCCTTGGCTGAGTGTGCAATGCTGCAGTTATGTAGTTGTCATATTTTCTTTTTCTCTATAAATGTTTCATTATTGAATTTTGACAAGACACCTCATTGCACTGCTAGTTTGATTATTTTTGTTGGTGTTAGGCCAAACGAGGATAGCCTATACATCCCGTAGCATGGAGGGACATTTGCTCTGCAATTGGCTAATGGTCAGCATTCATTGATCACCAATGCTGTGACTTAATCACTCAGTGTGCATGCAGGGAACAGATAACTGAGAGCCAGTCAATCGTTCACTTTGTATGTCCATCAAAGCTGTATTGTATTATTTGGGGTATTTTTCTGCGATACAGAGATTGATTTTATTTGTGTCTATTTAATTGCCATGAAAGTGTGTAAAATGTGAGCTCAATCTAACAAGGAGTGCAAACATTGAGCAGCTTCCAGAATCATTCCCCATCCAGCAGATGTGCTCATATTCTTAGATTGTTCTCATAATTAGCAATTAACAGAATGCTGAGTAGTATTGGTTTTGGCTCTGCATAATTAGCTAACGTGGTAGTTAAACTAAAGGTCAATGTACACATGACATTTATGATTTATATCCTCATTATTTTCTGCAATTTCCTAGATTGATTGAGTGAAATGAATCGCTTATATTTCTCATTTTATTCTTGTTTGCACAGTTGGAGACTGATAGAGGGGGGGAAAGTCTTATACGGTAAATCTAGCTACAGGGTTGGAGGCCAACAAAGTGAGTCATGAACTACATTTGCTCTTCATTTAATGCTGATGCACCTTGCTCTCTCTCTCTTGGGTTTGTGTGAAGATAAAGTTTCTATCTAATATAGTGTAATCCTGATGTAAATACTAGAGCTGACCCCTCATAGTCCACTAGACAACTCATTATTCTGCACAAGCTACCTTGTGGGTTTGTACTGTAGTGTGTGTGCTACAGTGCTTTATTCAGAGCGTACAGGAACCATGCCAGAGCAGGTAAATGAGAATTCACTGACAACCATTGTGAGAACTGCTGGACACAGACAATGTGGACGTGCTGCTGCCAAGTCACATAGCATTCACATTGTGTGTGTGTGTGTGTGTGTGTGTGTGTGTGTGTGTGTGTGTGTGTGTGTGTGTGTGTGTGTGTGTGTGTGTGTGTGTGTGTGTGTGTGTGTGTGTGTGTGTGTGTGTGTGTGTGTGTGTGTGTGTGTGCGTGCGTGTACACGTGTGTGTGTGCGTGCGCGTGTGTGTGTGTGTGTGCACGTGTGTGCGTGCGTGCGTGCGTGCGTGCGTGCGTGCGTGCGTGCGTGCGTGCGTGTGTGTGTGTGTGTGTGTGTGTGTGTGCGCGTGTGTGCGCGCGTGCATACATGTAATTGTTCTGTGTTAGAAAAGCAAGGAAGGTATGTGTGTGTGGGTACTGCAATTAATCATCAGCTTGACAGCAGTAAGTGACATAATGACAATGAAATGACTCATTTGATGATGTCTTAATGACTGGGATAAAGACACTGTTAATCTCATTTCTCACATATTACCGACATCAGCCGCTCACTGCTGGTTTATTTTAAACACTCAGTTGTATTGAACAGGAGGTGAGCAGGAGGCAGACAGACACGCCTACAACATCCAGATGGTGAGATTGGACTCTGATGTGTCTCACCTACTTAAGATCAATGCTGAGGGTTTTATTTTCTCTTTTAATCACACCAGCAGGAGGTCCTTTCAGCTTTCAAAGCCTTGAGCCATTAATTATCCATTAATTAGACATGAACCAGACCCAGTGGTGGAAAGTTACTAAGTACATTTACTCAAGTATTGTACTTAAGTACAATTTGCACAACCAGACCACACTGCTCCTTTTGAGCAAGTGTGATTAAACCACAATCCGTGGAATTAATCTGGAATGTGAGTGATGCAAATGTAGCAGAGTGGCCTGAGGCCTGAAGACCAAAAACCCGGTTTGTGGCTAATATGTTTGGCTTTAATGTCCACATCCCATGTGGGAGACTGGGGTTCAAGTCCCGGGCGTTACACAAACCCATGGCATGATAATGTGATATGGACGATGGGTGGTACAGGTTGGCATGACAGTGTGATAAGAAGCTGATTCCTCAACAGATGGTCTCTATGGAACTGTCTCGACATCACTTGGCTTACCTGTTTAACATGGACCTACATGGTCCAAAACGTGCAAAAGTTATCACCCCAAGTACCACTATCTGTGGTGCACTGATTTCTGTGTACTATCCTCAGATGTTGTCATTGTTCCTTGCTTTTAATTTGTCGGTTATATCCCTGGAATCTGGACAAACCTGAGAAGGTTGATATGTTTGAAATAGTTCAGGTGCTGTTTGAGAGAGGAACAGCAAAAAAGATTACAATATTTCACCTGTAATTTATCTGAGCTGTTGCTCCAACCTTGATTGGAATTGATTCTACAAGTGATATTTTCACTACAGATTAGTTCAGTCTGATGTCATTTGATTATAATGCTTTGTTTGGTTGTTAATTCCTAAACAGCCCTAATCCAAATCTCAAATCTGTGGTTTTACATGTTACATACATAACTGTCACAATCTTGACCAAGTCCTAAAATCATATAATTCATCATATTTATAACCTTTTTTATTTTTTGTGTCTCCGCCAGGCCGAAAGGCATGACGAGAGAGTATGTTTTACCCCCTGTCCGTCCGTCAGTCCGTGTGTCCGTGTGTCCGTGTGTCTGTCTGTGAACAGCTAATCTCCGGCACCGTTAGCCCGGCCGCTGCGAAACTGTGCACACATACTCCCTGGATGCCAACTTTTCAGATTGGCCTGTTATAGCGCCACCAGAAGGCCGATTTGTGCAAAACACATTTTTGGATATCACTCCTACAGATTTTGTCCAAACCTCACGCAAATCGGTACACAGTATCTATATAGTCATGTGATCAACACGGATCTGTCCGATTTTCTATATTCTATCCTGATTGGCTAAGATTGGCTTCCAAAGTTTGCAGGATTGGTTCGTTTTGAACAGAATGCCTCAAATCATCAACGCAGCGTGCGATTGCCGTGAAATTTCACACACACTTTCCCACTAGGCCGAGGAAGAAATGCCACCCTTTTCACATTGGCCTGTTATAGTGCCACCAGCAGGTCTAATTTAGCAAAACGATTCTTGGAACAAAATGCCTCAAATCATGAATGCAGTGGCCGATTGCAGTGAAAAGCCCTTGAACAAATGGCACCCTTTTCACATTGGCCAATTATAGCGCCACCAGGAGGCCACAATAACGTACCTGACCTGGCGGAGACCTGTGCTCCGAGGAGCACATTTTCTAGTTTCTCTTTCTTTCCTTAGTTCCACACCTTTCAGTCCATGTCAGCCGAACATGCATCTGGAAGTGCAAATATAGCAAGTAACACAATGAGTCAGCAACACCACTGGTTGTGTTGACAATACTATCAGTACATGTCAGCTGCTTAGTCACTTGCAAGAATATTTTGCTCCCCATCAGCATGATTTGGCGAGTGTGGAAAAACCTCATTATTGGCCATCATTGGGGATGAGCGCTGAGTGAAACTGATGCTCCACACCTTGACGTGTCTCTCTTTACGATTCAGAGACTCACTCAGCCTTCATCTCCAATTCTTTCATCCATCACTTTATCGTCTTTATACCGTCTTATGAGTGATAGTAAAATGGGACACAGATCGCTAGCCATGTTGAATTTCACCACAGGCAAGTAAGCATATATCTGCTGTCAGCTTCACTGTTGGGGGTGTGATGTCTGCCTGGAGAGATTTGTGTTTATTGTCTCCGCGAGGCCGAAAGGCATGGCGAGAGACCATGTTGCAGCACTTGCTATGCATCCTATGTGTATAACGCATCATGAACATACTTATAAGGCATTATAATCTGCTCATAACCCTGTATAATCAGATTTACAAGAGCTCATAAATACTCATAATGCTTTATAACCATAACCATAACACATTATAAAGCTTGTTATAATGACTTATAAGTTCAAGTATAAATGCATTGTATTAAGCTTATAACACGTGATGATTACAGTTATACATCATAACAACGTATAATGCAATCATAAAACATTATACAGCATGTTATAATGACTTACAATGTCAAGTATTATAATACTTCATAATTGCTACCCACTTGGTAACACTTGCTATGCAACCCAAAATGTATTCTCATTGTTATAATCCATTATAATCATTTATTATCACAGTTATATGCATTAATAAGTGATAATAAGGCATTATAACAGTGATTAAAATGCGTTACGACAGTGAGTATAAGGCAGTTTATATATTATAATACAGCATTATTAAATGATCACAAAGTAACAAATGGCCACTTATAATAACTTATGATCATAGTGTAATGCATTATAACAGTAATTATAATGCATTATAACAGTGATTTAAAGGCAATAAAAATGTAATAATACCAGCTTATAAAATGATCATAATGTCACAAACGTTCACTTTATAATAACTTATAATCACAGTATAATGCCTTATAAGTGATAATAAGGCATTATAAACGTGATAATAAAGCCTTATAAAATGTACATAAAGTAACAAATGACCACTTATAATAACTTATAATTGTAGTATACTGCATTATGACACATTATAACAGTGATAATAAAGCATTATCAATTGATTATAATGGGTTATAACTATGAGAATTAATTTGGGATGCATAGCAACTGTTACCAATTTGGCAGCAATTAAGAAGTATTATAACACTTGATACTTATAAGTCATTATAAAAAGTCTTATAATGTGTTATGGTTATGGTTATAAAGCATTATGAGTATTTATGAGCACTTATAAATCTGATTATACAGGGTTATGAGCAGATCATAATGCCTTATAAGTATGTTAATGATGCGTTATACACATAGGATGCATAGCAAGTGCTACCAGTACGGTTTACCCCCTGTGAGTCCGTCCGTGTGTCCGTCCGTCCATGTGTCCGTCCGTCCTGTCCGTCCGTTAGCAGCTAATCTCCGTCACCGTTGGCCCGGTCGCTCCGAAACTGTGCACACACACTCCCTGGATGCCAATTCAGAACCTCTGCCCCAAATGTTTCACATGGGCCTGTTATAGCACCACCAGGAGGCCGATTTGTGCAAAACCCATTTTTTTATATTACTCCTACATATGTTATCCAAACAAATGCAAATCGGTATACAGTATCTCTACAGTCATGTGATCAACCCGGATCTGTCCGATTTCCCATATTCCATCCTTATTGGCTAAGGTTGGCTTCCAAAGTTTTGCAGGATTGGTCCGTTTTGAACAAAAAGCCTCAAACTATGCACGCAGCTTGCGATTTCCGTGAAATTTCACACGCACATTCCCACTAGGCCGAAGAAGAAATGCCACCCTTTTCACATTGGCCTGTTATAGTGCCACCAGCAGGTCTAATTTAGCAAAACAAATTTTTGGAACAAAATGCCTCAAATCATGAATGCAGTGTCTGATTGCCGTGAAAGGCCTAAGAATAAATGGCACCCTTTTCACATTGGCCTATTATAGCGCCACAGGTAGGCCACAATAACGTACCTGACCTGGCGGAGACCTGTGCTCCGAGGAGCACTTTTTCTAGTTCTATTTCTATGTTCGGATAGTGAGACAAGTAGTATGTGGGTCTTTCCAATTCCCTTGTCTCATATATACATTTTTTCTGTCTGAGCACAGTTTCAGCTGTCCAGCAGGTGTGTTTGCCTTGCATTTGTAGCATATTTTTAATGAGACCATAATGGATATCTCTGATGCTTTGAAAACAGCCCTCGGCTTTGTCCTAAAAGTGTCAAACTGTTTTATTATACTAGATGTCAAAACCTGTGGGAGTATTTTGGCAACAAATGAGAAATAAATGAGCTTGTGAAGCATAACAATACAGGCTGGATCATGGAGCACGGTACGCTAAAATCAAAGCTAATTAAATAATCATAGTTAATCTATTTCTGTCCTGAAATTCCTTTTACCCTGTGAGCCGATCTGTCTTCACTTCTACTCATACTGACTAAAGGGACGAGGATTAAGAGCAAAACAAAGGGAACTCAATTAGAATTTAATCAATAGCAATTCACTGCTGTTCAAAGATTAAATTACCTTTATTCACCTAATGTGAATTGACAGTGTCTAGTAGACACAAATCACTGACCATCATCCAGCACACATATACATTTATGAGGCTGACTGACAGTGAGATTGTGAGGGGATTTCTTCAGCCTAATTGTCTGCAAATCAGTCTCTCCGTTATAACTTTGCTCTGTTGCCTCATTTTTCAGTTGAAAATGTGAAACCCATTACTTTCTTTCCTTTCTTTCCTTGAGAACTATATTTGTTTAGTGCTCCACTTGGATTACAGTGCTGGGATTTGTGTTATCAAAGCAGTGACATGACTTGAATGTTTATCTAGGGCACAGTTCATATCCCTGAAAGGTGTTCACTTTGACAGTTTTAAGTATTCCTAATTGGCCTACTATTTATCAATAGGAAATATGAATGTTAATAGGGTTCACAGTTAGCCTCAACAGACACTAATTAAGGTTTCGAGGCCTATCAGGCTCGAAGCCTTATTGAGATTGTAGGCTTTCTTCCGCCGTTTTTTCAGTTCTGGCCCAACCGCGTGGTCGCTTTTTGCGAAACTCGGCAATATGGTAGAGGGCTATGCCAAACGGCGAAGACCCGAAACTCACAACCAATGGCCAAAGGGTGGCGCTGTAGCACTCAATTGAAATATGCCAACTTTGAACAGGTACAACTCATGCCCTGTTTGACCTACAGCCATGAAACTTCAATACACACATGCGTCTCCTCATGCCTAACAACTTTCAAATTTTGACTTTTGACCTTTGACCTTTAGATCTCCCACCATTTTGAATTATATGAAAAACAGTAAAAATCTATAGCTTTCTGGGATCTTTGAGCAATCTGCACGAAACTTTTTACACATGAACTTTGGACCTATGCCGACAAACGTGAGTAAGCGGATTTTCCATAAGTGAAAACGTTAAGCTTTTATAAGCCAATGAATATTGCAGTTTTATGAAAATTATTCATCTCCCCCTAACACATACATGCAGACTCACATTTGTTTGAAACTTTGCAATAATGTAGAGGGTCATTCCAAGTATCACTGAAACCAATCTTACTCCAATTGGTCAAAGGGGGGCGCTATAGCAATTTTTTGAAAATGCAAACTTTAAACAGGCAAAAGTCATGCCTCGTTTGGCCGACAGCCATTAAACCTGCTTACACATGTACCTTGACTCATGAGGAACACATCTATCACTTTGACCAGTAAGCTCCGCCCTTAGATTGTCTGCAATTTTGAGCAGTTTGAAAAACATTTAAACCCAGGATTTCTAAGCAATTTCCGTGAAAGTGTGTCATCTGTGTGAACTCCCTTTTCATCAGTTCAGGTCTGTTGGTCCAATGGCTTAATCATCTGCCTTGAAACCACGGGGTTGCCGGTTCGAATCCCATCTCATGTAGACTTCATTGTAATTGCATTGCACACAACATGAGTGTATCAATGAATACATGTGCAATTGTTAAAGATAACAGGAAATGCTTATTTGAAAGTAGTTTTTTTCAATGTATGACGTACTTCATTCGCCCTTTTGTTTTTTTGGCTTCTCCTTTCTCATTGTCTGAGGCTGTGGATTGAATAGCTTGATCAGTAGAGTGTGAGCCTCATGTGCCGAAGGTCCCCGGTTCAAACCCCACTCATACAGTTTACATTTAAATTGCATTGTACAAAACATGACCCTGTTAATTCAGACATGTGCAATTTTTAAACAATAACATGAAATGCTTTTTTGAGAGTAGTTGTTTTTTATGTATGACATACTTTCTTGTGAAAATAGCCTATCTACAATCTCACAACTTTTCAGATAGTGTTGTGAGCTTGTAGATCGACTATTTTCACTAGTTTCCATTCCGAGGAGACAAAAAAAAAACGTTATTGGTAAATGTTTTGTGAACCAGTGATCTACAGTAGTTAGCGAAACACTGTTGATTTTGCCAGGATTCGATCCCATGACCTTGCGGTTCAGAGTCAAGAGCTCTTCCAACTGATCTACCCAGACACAAGAAACTTTATACATTGACATTCGATGAACGTGCAACTTTTACACTACAGATTTGTTTTACATCACTCTCCGATTTAATCAAAAAATCTAAGCTGTGTGATATATATGTTACAGGTAAATTGGCATTCCAGGTAAATTGGAAAAGGGGCGCTTATTTTCAATTCTGTAGAACCAACGCTAGAGGGCAATGAATGCACTGAATCCACACTGAATCCACACGCATGCACATGTGTGTGTGCGTGTGCATGTGTGCGCATGCACACATGCACACGCATGTGTGCGCACGCTTGTGCGTGTGTGCATGCGCACACATGCACACGCACACATGTGTGTCATCGTGGACACTGGATAGTAACCATAGACTGCGCCTGGAGGCGCTCGGGCGCGTCTCCTCGGCCTCAAGCTCTGCTGAGTCGGCGCGCCTCCGTCATGGACAATAACTATTATCACGTGTGCGTGTGAACGCGTGTTCAGCGTCCCTGGTTGCTATGAACAACAAAAGCCAGGTCGGCCTTGCATCAAAGCCCCACCTCGCGCCGCCTCCTCCTCCTCCTCGCGCCGCCTGGTATCCAAGCCCCGCTTCGCGCCTCCTCCTCCTCCTCGCGCCGCCTTGTATCAAAGCCCCGTCTCGCGCCTCCTCCTCCTCCTCACGAGCCTCGCGTAAAAAACCCTGTCTTGAAAAGCCCCGCATCGCAGCCCCGCCCCTTGCCTAAAAACAAGCGCTCCCCTTCCAATTTACCTGGAATGCCAATTTACCTGTGACAAATACATTTTGAGTTAAGACCATTAATATCAACCCATGTTCCTCTGCACTCTAGCAATCAGTGCACCTGGTGATACCTAGCCTGTCAGTCATTGGCTCCTCAATGGTGGTGAAAAGTAACTATGTACATTTACTCAAGTACCAATGCCAGTGCTTACAATGCACAGTACAATTTTTAGGTACTTTTACTTTACTTTCCATTTTTGTTACTTCTACTCTACTACAATTACAGCAGATGACAGCTTTAGTTACTTGTTACTTTGCAGATGTAATTATTAATACAACACCTACAGTAACCACATACAGCCGATCTACAATGTGACGCGTTATGAGCTTGTATGTATATAATAAGCAACCCATGCTGTATGATAACTTACCACATATGAAATCGAATTCTGTCTATCCAATGGCTCAGTCAGTACTGCGGCCATAGCTGAGTGGTTAGTGAGCCCGCCTAGGGAGCCAGAGGCCCTGGTTGCCCCAAGTACGATTCCAGGCCAGTCCAGCAAATGTGTCAATGAAATGAAATTTGTCCCTGAGCAAGACTCTTAACCCCTAATAGCTCACAGGCCCTCATTGGAAACGAGACCGCAAGGACTTTCATGCACGGACCTGTTAACACTCGCATGACTGAGGTTTCATACTCCTCCACCAAGCCTGAAAAATGATCATTTTGATCCCCAAATCAGGCTATCCTATTGGCCACTGTCTCCCTCTGTTCTCCAGACTAGTTCACACTTTCTCCCCCAAACAGTGGGAGGTTCCATTGTCTTCTAAAAAGCTCAGAGTTGAAAATGGGTTGCCAAATTTTGAGAGAGAAATAAGCAGGCAGGTCTATGAAAGTGTAGGCAGTAGGCTAGTGTGTATTTCTATCTGTCTCCTATATGTCATCATGATTTGTGATTTGTGTATGTGGGGATCTCATTTTTACTTCCATGCAGTGTTGATTTCGTTAACGAAAACGAAACGAAATATGTTCGTCAACGCACATTTTTCAAAGGACGAAGACGAGACGAGACCACCACCCATGAATAAACAATAACTGGGACTAAATCATTATGCAATTTCGTTGCACACACACACCCCCTTTTAAAGTTGCAGCCGCGCACGCACACACACACAGAGTCACACCACCGTCAAATGAATGGCAGGAGGATTCAGATTTCAGAGCGAAACTTTACAAAATAAAACGGTAAAATGCTTTGCACGGGGCTCGGGAGAAAGAGAAGAGGTGATATGGACACATTTTCGCTACATCGATGTGGAGAACAAAACACAATGCTTGATTTTATCCGAAGGCAAGCAATGTGGGAAAAACGCAACAACTTGTAGAGACACAAGCGTTCACCACAAAGAGATCGAGTTATAAGTTAACAAAAGGTTTGGTGGTGGTTGTTTACAACGTAACATTAAACGTGGTGTTGCGTGTCGGCTTAATGTTCCAACAAAAACACTAATCCGACCCCAAAGTGCCCAAACTAATGCTGACGAACTTACGTTAGGGAGGAGGAGAGGAGTAGCGATAAACTTACACCTGGTGTTTGCACTTTCTCCATTTACAGCCCGTACATCTACACAAACGTTCAAATTTCAAACATAAAGTGCTTATCTCATGGCCAGGGATGTTACAATTCTATTCGGGTAACCCATAAGTACCCATATTCTCCGTATTGTCCAATAAAAAACATTTAAATCCGATCGGTGGCCATTTTCTCCGTATTTTCTCTATGCTTTCAACTACGTGACCCTATCGGTTGGGAGGTGTAATTGCACTCTGATACACTATAACTCTATGAGAAAATGACCGCCAATCGGATTAAAATGCTTTTCATTGAACAATACAGAAGTTACGGGTACTTATACCCACCCGAAGTAAATTGTAACATCCGTGGCCACGGAATAAAAACTTTACATTTGAAATCCGAACGTTTATGTAGATGTACGGGCTGTAAATGGAGAAAGTGCAAAAAACAGGTTGAAGTTTCGTCATGACTGTCATAATATGACCGTGATGTAATGCTGCTTTCGATTTAGTAGCAGCAAGCGAACTATAGTAACTTGTAAACAACCCAGTGACAAACCTATATTATTATTATTCATAATAGTAATATTCACATTATTGTCTGAGCGTAAAGCTCTCATTCTATCAGCTGTCCACGTCGCTGACTAACGCGTCTCCTCTCCTCCCTCAGTGCAACAAGTGAACACAATGCTATGTTCCACAAATGTGCTCAATCCTGCGCAAAATATCTGATCTTCAAGCATAAAACAGTTGCTGCGTGACAAGCTGTATGCCTGTAGATCCTATCTTTTTCCACCGCTTTGCAGTGAAAGGGAAAGTGGAAAATGGGTCGCCAAATTTTGCGAGAGAAATAAGTCAGGTCTATGAAAATGTTACTGCATGCGTCGTTGTGCCCTGAGAAAACAGGCATGAATGGGGTAATAGCCGAGGCTAATTTGCAACACCAGTCCCTGGTTAGACCTTTCTATATAAATATATACCTAATAAAAATGCATGAAGCTCTAATCTAAACAAGTATGAAAATATATTTATATCTGCAAAGTAACTAGTAACTAAAGTTTTCAAATAATTGTAGTGAAGTAAAAGTACAAGATTTGCCTCTGAGCTGTAGTGGAGTAGAAAAGTATTACCATTATAATGTAATTATATATATAATTATAATATTAATAATAATAGAAAGACGCGAAAAACAAGCCCAAAGTCGCTTATAATAAGCAGACATGGCAACATGGACTCGCTGCTGCGTAGGGAGTCTGCTCGTCTACGGGCCGCTCTGCGGGGGGTCTAGAGGTGTCAACTGCTCTTGCCTGGGGGAGAGAGGGGGAGAGCGGTCAATTTAGCCGAAATATAACGGTTGGGATGGTATATATGGTATATATTTCATATTTATAATACGTTTCAGAAAGAAAAAAAAACGGAGATGATTTGAAACAAATATTTAGGAAAAGTCATGAAAGGGGAACTTTCTCAGAGCTTCATGAGAGAAGATAATCCACTTTAAATTCTCAAAATCGGTCATATTGATAGCTTAGTCATTCAAGTGTTAAAGGAATTATCCTTATCCTTTACATACATGACTTTGTTAATTAATGCATGTTCACTTCTTCTCTCTCTCTCACTGCCTCTCTCTCTCTCTCTCTCTCTCTCTCTCTCTCTCTCTCTCTCTCTCTCTCTCTCTCTCTCTCTCTCTCTCTCACTCTCTCTCTCACTCTCTCTGTCACTGCCTCTCACTGCCTCTCTCTCACTCTCTCTGTCACTGCCTCTCTCTCTCTCTCTCTCTCTCTCTCTCTCTCTCTCTCTCTCTCTCTCTCTCTCTCTCTCTCACTCTCACTCTCTCTCTCTCACTCTCTCTCTCTCTCTCTCTCTCTCTCTCTCTCTCTCTGTCACTGCCTCTCCCTGCCTCTCACTGCCCTCTCTCTCTCTCTCTCTCTCTCTCTCTCTCTCTCTCTCTCTCTCTCTCTCTCTCTCTCTCTCTCTCTCTCTCTCACTCTCACTCTCTCTCACTCTCTCTGTCACTGCCTCTCACTGCCTCTCACTGCCTCTCAGTCACTGCCTCTCTCTCTCTCTCTCTCTCTCTCTGCCTCTCTCTCTCACTGCCTCTCTCTCTCTCTCTCTGCCTGCCTCTTCCTTATCCCTCAAAACTGCTTATTGCTGCTTGCAGCTATATTATTGATCGATTTTTATTGATTATGATATATGTATAACTAGAAAAAGTGCTCCTCGGAGCACAGGTCTCCGCCAGGTCAGGTAGGTTATTGTGGGGCAGCAATGTTCGGAATTAGCCAATCAGGATGGAATATGAAAAATTGGACGGAACCATCTTGATCACTTGACTATATGTGTACCGATTTGCATGATGTTTGAATTTGTAGGAGTAATATAAAAAAGAAAAGTGTTGCAAAATTGGCCTCCTGGTGGCGCTATAATAGGGCAATGTTAAAAGGGTGACATTTGTTCTTCAATGTAGTGCGAATGTGCGTGCAAAGTGTCACCACAATCGGACGCTGCATTCATGATTTGTGGCATTTTGTTCAAAACAGGCCACTCCTGCAAACTTTAGATGTCAATGTTAGCCAATCAGGATGGAATATGAAAATGTTAAAAGATCCATCGTGATCACATGACTATAGAGATCAAGTGTACCGATGTGCGTGAAATTTGGATAAATTCTGAAGGCTTAATATAAAAACATGTGTTTTACATAAGTCGGCCTCCTGGTGGCGCTATGAAAGGCAAATGTGAAAAATGCAGGTCAGTTGTTTTTCCTTGGCCTCTAGGGAGTGTGCGTGCAAAGTTTCATGCAGATCGGTGCAGTTATAGTTAAAAACACAAATCGTCCATTTATAGCGCCACCATGAGGCTGATTTGAACATTTTCAAGTGGCATTTCTTTCTCGGCCTAGTGGGAATGTGCGTGTGAAATCTCACGCAAATCGCAAGCTGCGTTCATGATTTGAGGCATTTTGTTGAAAACGGAGCAATCCTGCAAACTTTGGAAGCCAACCTTAGCCAATCAGGATGAAATATGGAAAATTGGACAGATCCGTGTTGATCACATGACTATAGAGATACTGTGTACTGATTTGCGTGATGTTTGGATAAAATCTGTAGGAGTACTGTCAAGAAATGTGTTTTGCAAAAAGCGGCCTCCTGGTGGCGCTATAAAAGGCTAATTTGAAAAATTTGGGGCAGAGGTTCTGCTCTGGCATCCAGGGAGTGTGTGTGCACAGTTTCGCTGCGATCAAGCCAACGGTGCCGGAGATTAGCTGTACACAAAATGACAGAATGACGGACACACGGACGGACGGACGGACGGACACACACACGGACAGGGGGCAAAACATACTCTCTCGCCATGCCTTTCGGCCTGGCGGAGACAATAATATACGTGTCAATCACACCAATAACTCTGCTGCTACTATTACCTCTTGCATATAACACAAACAATAGCCTTTCATTGCTTTCATTTTGTTTATGTTGTGTTATGCTCGAGCTCAGCGCAGACAGACTTTTATCCAAATGTCACGCAAATCGGTACACATGATCTCTATAGTTATGTGATCAAGGCGGATCTGTTTGATTTTTCATATTCCATCCTGATTGGCTAAGATTATCTAAAGTTCGCAGGAGTTGGCCGTTTTGAACAAAATGCCGCAAATCATGAACGCAGCGTCCAATTGCGGTGAAACTTTATGCCACCCTTTTGATATTGCCCTATTATAGCGCCACCAGGAGGTCAATTTTTGCAATTTTTAAAACAAATATTACTCCTTCAAATGTATTCCAAACATCATGCAAATCGGTACACATTATCTCTATAGTCATGTGATCAAGACGGATCCACGGATTTCATATTCCATCCTGATTGGTGAATTCCGAACATTGCTGGCCCACGATCTTATACGTGACCTGGCGGAGACCTGTGCTCCAAGGAGCAATTTTTCTAGTTCCTGTTATCTCTGTTCCTTTGAAACACCACCTGTTTCTACACTCACAGCTTGCAGTGTGTAGTGATACACACTGCTACTGTAGCTACTGGTAATATACTGTTTATTACACGGCTTGGTTGAATGCTCGATTCTGATTGGTCAGTCATTGGTCATTATTTCTGGATAATGACCGATGAGCTCTATAACGGACCGCTGTGTAATCAGAGACTCAGAGCACCTGCTCGTGCCAACCTGCGCTGCTTGGTTTTATGCTTTATCCAACATGACAGCCATGTAAAAAAACAACCAATGTCATTTACAACTAAACGTTGCTCTCAAGAATGTTTTTGAAAACATTTGAATTGAGAAATAGACGATGCAATAACCGAAAAGTTATTCTATTTGATCCACTGCACTTCCTTGTTTATCGTGGCACAACAACGGGGGAATACCAAAACGCTCGCCCCAAAACACAGTCGCCCCGGGGCAAATCCGGCGGTATTACAGGCAAATCGGCGGTATATAGAATGGGGGGCGAGTGTGTTTTGGGGCGAGTTTTCCGGTTACCTTGTGGAATACTGTCGTTTGTTTTACGAGGCGAACTTGTCCGCCCAGGCCAATACTTATGGAATACTTTAATTGCTGTAAGCAAGGAAATACTTCGTTTTGTTGTTACTTTTGGGTACATTTATTTATGTATTTATTAAGTAGCCGTGTAATAAGTGGGGTAATGCATGGGGAGGTGGTCATTATTGAAATTTAAAGCCCTTCAGGGTGGTTATGCACCTCGGCTCCGCCACGGTGCATAATCACCCTGTCGGGCTTCAAATTTCATATACTTTATACACTGTCTCCACTGAGAGGTTAATAACATCATACAGTGTTTGCTACCAGTCATATTTAACACTGTATACATTATCCACTGAGACATTAATAACATGATACAGTGGCTACCAGTCACATATAACACTGTATACGTTATCCTCTGAGAGCTTAATAATATGACACAGTTGCTTCCAGTCATATTTAACCATGCGTATACCCACTGTGTCTCCATCCACTGAGAGATTAATGATGACTCGGGGGGTTGTAGAAATGACTCAACAATGCAGCAACTTTGTCTTGTTTTCTGTTCAGCGGAAATGCTTGTTATTTTGAAAGCTTTCGACAATAGCACTATACATGACTGTACAATAGGGCTGGAGGAACAAAAATATTTAAATAATTGATGTTTAACTCTTTGACTGCCAGAGAGATAGTGTAATAGTGTGTCACCACTGCCAGAGAAAAAGAGCAATTTTACTGTACCTTTAAAAATCATGGAATATTCTCGGTGACCTCCGTTCTCACGGGCACCTCACCTCATTACACGCACAGGGTTGTCGTAGTAGAGGGGGGAAAAGTGTATATTGTTTTCTATGCAGTGGAAATTCCTGTCATTTTGAAAGCTTTCAACAATAGCAATATACAATATGTGACTGCTTCATGCTGCTGTCTTGGCCAGTTCACTCTTGGAAAAGAGATTTTAATCTGTGAGTACTTTTACCTAGTTAAATAAAGGATATGATGATGATGTAAGATTCAAACCACTTGAGGGCAACACCGGGGTTGCCCACATTTCTGCAGGTGGTTGATGAGTAACATTAATTATAACTAAAAAACTTTATTTATTTAGGAGATATTCTGCAGTGTCTGCTCTTTTTATTTCTTTGGTGAGATAGTTTGTCAAGAGGAGAGCTCCTGCTGAGATTTGAATCTAGGCCAGCAGGGGAGGTCTTTATCCACAATCTCTACTGAAGAACTATCCTGAGTCTCCATTGTATAATAGAGGATTTTGGCTGATGCTCTTGGTATCAAAGGAGGCGTGAAAGGCAATTGTGCCTGTAGATTTTACCCCTCCAAGTGAAAATAATAGTCATTCAAACCAGAGTGTTTGGATTGTTCTGACTGAGATGTATAGACACATACTTGAATGATTGAAGATGTATTTACTCATGATCTTATAACTTCATACCATCTCCTTATGATCTCATAGCTGTGTAACTTCATACCATCTCCTTATGATCTTATAACTGTGTAACTTCATACCATCTCCTTATCATCTTATAACTGTAACTTTATACGATATCCATTATGATCTTATAACTGTAACTTCATACCATCTCCTTATGATCTTATAACTGTGTAACTTCATACCTTCGAGAAGCTTGGAGGAGCAGAGCTCTCGCTGGATCACAACTCGCTTATTTACGAGGATGTCACTCTCGTAAATACCTCGGACACGCCCATTTCCAGATAAAAATGCAGATGCTGGGGTGAATTCGGCATTGAGCTCTATTTCAAAATAACAAAGTTATTGGAAAATAGCAAAGGCATTTTGGTCTCATGTTGTTTTGTGCGTGTGAAGGGAGACTACTGCCAGCTCACATCCCCGTCCAACCATAACAATGAGCCATGTGTCACCCAGTGATATGAGAGAGAGAGAGAGAGAGAGAGAGAGAGAGAGAGAGAGAGAGAGAGAGAGAGAGAGAGAGAGAGAGAGAGAGAGAGAGAGAGAGAGAGAGAGAGAGAGAGAGAGAGCCAGCCACGTCCGTACGTACGTCCGTCCTTGTTGGGGTTGGGGGGGTGATACATTCTGTAGAAACTACGTACTGTTATAAATTACTCTTGCACGTTATAAAAGCAGTAAGCCGTGTCAGGCCGTGCTTTACAGTTATTTTAGGACAGCTAAGGGGTGTTAGTAGTAGGGCTGGGTGATATGACTTCAAATCTATATCACCATTATTTCAAACCTTTACTTTGATTACAATTCATTAATGATAATACAAAAAGTTAAAGCAGCGGATCTACAAAAGCTTGTAGATCTGCTGTCGACCAACGCCCCTTGCCTTATTGAATTAATAACCTATTGCCAGGCTCCCATTTACAGTATGATGTGTATTGTATGTGTGTTAGTGCACTTTATGTAACTGATCAGAAGAAAAGTTGTTTAACGGTGTAGATGTGTTGTGTTCAGCTGTGAACCATGGGGATTTATTCATACATTACTGAAGACAATAACTCCCCAGATTACCCCAGAATGTCTCTCTGTCAAACTGCACCTGCTCCATTAACCCATTAAGACCTGAGGCGATTCTTTAAAAAAATCTAAATCCTAACAGTTTTTTGGAAAAAAAATCAAAAAAAATTAAAATTCACGATTTTTCAAAAATAGCAGATCTACAAGCTCGTAGCGCGGCACTCGGTGCCGCGCTATGAGCTTGTAGATCTGCTATTTTTGAATAGCCAAAGACATCTAAAGTGACACAGATGCGTTCCAGGTATCAATGGGTTAAGAGCAGATGGAAACAGTTTTCAGCAATTTACATCAAATTGCTTGGATTTTATGCTAATATACCATTATTATAGCCTATACGCCACCTAGGGGATTGCGCCCTAGGAAATAGTTTTAGTAATCTATTCACTAGTAAGAGACCACACAATGGAAGAATCTGGAGAGTAGTGCTGATGTCATTGTGTTATTCTTTAGTTTTTTAGTGATTGTCTTGTAATGTTTAACTGTACTTGTCCATTTTGCTTTCTATTATGTATGTAATGTAATGTTGAAATATTTTGTGGAAAAAGGAAAAAATCAATAAACATATTGTTGAAAGAAAAAAAAAAGTAAGAGACCACACCTCTGCTTTAGGTTAAACTGATTTGATTGAACATTAACTGTGCAAAACGCACAGTTAATGCCCGTGGACACACTTCTCTGCGTGGTCCAGTCACACACACAGCCAGGGGTAGACAACCAGAGGGGGAAGTGCTCTCGGACAGTTGCACACAGGGACTGCGCTGATGCATGGTGAACAACAAACCAAACTGAAGCCCAACAGGCCAGCTTTGTTTGAGGAGTTTACACGGTCAGTGATGAAACGCACACGCCGTGGACAAGCGTGGCAACTGAAGCCCAACGGGCCAGCTTGGTTTTTGAGGAAACCAGTCTGCGGGGACACACACAAACGAGAGGAGACACCTAACGAGGGCAGAGTGGTGGAGTGGGAGGAGGATGGGTTTTGGGCAGAGTGGGAGACAACTAACGCCCATCCTGCTGCACTAAAATGAATCAAATAACGTACTGCACTTAATGCACTGCACTGCACTGTAGCATGTATCATTATGCATCCTACTTATAATATTCATGTCATTTCTGGAGTTAATGATATACTGTAGAATGGCAAAAGGCAGTGATTGAATTAAATTGCATGGTTTAAATGTCATCAGACAGCTTAGAGACATTTTTTCAGTCTCAAGACTACCAACAGCACTATTAATAATATTTCACTCCAATTTTCATCTTATTGGGTTAGGTTATGCCATACAGCCATTATTCTACAGTCCAACCCAAACTGTGACCTCAATCAGAATCATTTACACATAATTTACATATCTAAGGTATTAGCAGAGAGGGTAGGTGGTTCAATGACATTGTGATTGAATATCACATTATGAGATTATTCAGTGTGAGTGTGGAGTGCTTCCATTGTTGAAACACTTTTAGGTCTTGCATACTAAACCAGTACAGCAATAAAAAATAAAACCTCTTCCTGGATGAAAATGTCCAGCGCTGAGGGAGATGCAGTCAGACATTCATTTGATTCCAGTGTGAATCTCTGTTCCACTGGGACCTGCAGTTCATGTCAGTCGTGTGCTATCAGTGAGGCTGCAGACACTGATATGCTATACAACCCCCCCAGACCACCTCTCTTCTCTTCTCCTTGTCACCCCTCTTTTCTCAACAATATTTCACTGGCTCCCTCCATCACCTCAGCTCCCTACATCTCTTGTTTTCTTATTTCTGTTTTATATTTTGAGGAGAAAGAAGATAGCACACTGTAATGTCCTTTCAAAAATGTATTACGCCTCACCAGGACAGCAACGGATGCATTTCAGCTGATAAACCTTCATCAGTGTTGTACTGTATATTATGCCTTGGCTGTGCACCTAAAGTGTCTTTATGTTGGGAGTGTTGCACGAATTCAGTTTTCTCTGTGTTTTATATGTTGCCATAATTTGAACGTCTGCTAACGGGTCACGTTGTTCTCGATTTCTCACCGAAGCGGTGTGATCGCATTCTCTGTTGCTTGGTTTGCTTATGTAACTGGTGGAAACTCTGTGTTGTTATTGATGACCCAGTGGGCCATTTATTTTTTTCAGCATAGAAAATATTACAGGCAACAGTGTCCTGTTCATAATAGCTTTTTCAAAAGGGAAGAGGAGAGGAAAGGGCTGGCAAAAGAAGAATAATTTTGTGTTCATAAGAATAAAACATATCACACTACAGTTTCCCTTTCATTATGCTGTAGCTCATTATGCTGTAGAAACTGTGAGTTACATATCTGGGGCTCATGCAACACTTGCAACACATTTTGTACAACAAAGTCTTGATGGATTCTTGAAAGATGAATCCATCCTTGCTGACAAAATTCACTGATTCAGGGATTCACAAGAAAACTGCTGATTATCTGTCCAGTGGATTACGAGATTAGCCATGGACACACACACACACACACACACACACACACACACACACACACACACACACACACACACACACACACACAATTCAATTCAATTCAAAGGGCTTTATTGGCATGAGAAAACATACGTTTACATTGCCAAAGCAGAAAGCACAATACAACAATACAGCAATACAATCAAAACAACAAATATGTACATTTGAAAGTCAGAATCTTCAATAGATCAATTTCTATGTACCAAGATCACTGGGTGCAGGTATAGTGCAGGAATATACACAATGATTAGTCTTTAGGGTGGTTGTGTTCCGTTTGATATCCTTCTCCTATCAAAGCAACTCACGAATCTTGCTGCTGTGTTTGCACATTGTTGTACTTCGCCCAGCAGATATGGGAGTTTTTTGTCATTGGTCATGTTTTCAAAATCTCCGTGTGTGGTTGTAATCTGTGGGAAGTATGTGTCTCTGATGTCTTGGTACAATGGACAGACGGTTAGGAAGTGTAGCTCGGTTTCCACTTCATTTTGTGTGCAGTGGGTGCATAGTCTGTCTTCTCTCGGGATAGGTCTGCCTGTGACGACCTTTCTCGATCGCAAGACTGTGCTCACTGAGTCTGTACCTAGTTAAGATTTTTCTTTGTTTTGGGTCGGTCACGGTGCTCAGGTATTCTGCCACTGCGTATTCTCTGTTTAGGGCCAGATAGCATTCTAGTTTACTCTGCTTTTGTGTTGCTTCTTTCCAATGTGTCAGGTAGTTTTTTCCTTTTGCTGTTTTATAATTTGGTTTAGTCCAATGGGTTTTCTATCTCGTGGCTCTGTTTCTGTTTGTGCCCGGAGTTCCAGGGCCAGCTGGCTGAGGGGGCATCTCTCTAGAGTTTCGCTGTGTCTGAGTGCCTTGTTATGGAGTGCATCTAGGTCGCTTTCTTTTAGGTGGTTGTAGAACTTAAGTGCTCTCTTTTTTATTTTGATTATGAGTGGGTATCGTCCTAATTCTGCCCTGCATGCATTATTTGGTGTTTTTCGCTGGGTACGGAGAATGGATTTGCAGAATTCTGTGTGTAGGGTCTCACACACACACACACACACACACACACACACACACACACACACACACACACACACACACACACACACACACACACTTGCCACATTTGTGTTGCTGGAATGGACTGGTGTGATGTGCTGCTTGTCTCCAGGTGTCCTCAAAGCCTCCACATGATGGTGTTTATTTCTGCCTCACCAGGATAGCAAAGGATGCGATTCAGCTAATATGCCTTCATTAGTGTTGTATACGCCTTGGACCTAAAGTCTCCTTATTTTGGGAGTGTTGCGGGCATCACCTTTGCTGACTGTGACAGTGAAATGACATCATCTCTGCTGGCTGTGACAGTCATGATCATTTAAAGGTGATAAGTGTGTTCTGTTGTTGCCATGGGCGATCACAGGGAAAGGCTTCAATAGATGATCACCAAGAAGATGCTGCATCCATTGCTTTGGTCTGGCCAAAGTGTCAAAGTGTCTATGGCAGAGCAACAGTAATGCTGAGTCATAAAAGTGGAAGCCATCTATTATTACATTTTCTGCTTTTCCACGTCCCCGTTGTTTTTTTGTTTGCTGTTTGTTTGCTGTTATCGTCGTCGTCGATGCCATTCCGATCTGTGATTGGCTACGTGGCGGACGTGACGTAGACATGCAACCGAAATCTACGACAGTTACACCAACATTGGTAACCTATCGAGGCCAGCTTCTCTGCGGTCTCCACATAAGAAAGTGCCCCTTCCGCCTTTCCTCAGTTCCATATACTTAGCCACCCCAGTCACGTTAATATTTCCGTAATTTTCGCGTAACAGTTTTGCGTGACAGTAGGCCATATTGTCTAGGTCCTTTTCGTTCAGTTTCGTTCCCATCAAGTGGACCTAAATAATCTCTGCTTCTTAAAAAAGATCTATTGGTAGTAAGTAAGAATTTTTTTTACTGACATCTGATCTGGCGCAGTATTTTTATAATTAGTGTTTAAAATTCGGTACTATTTTCTTAGCAGCGTCGTAATACTTTCAAAGGGGTGGTGCGGTTTTTGGCACGTGATTCCCGTTACAACCAATGGGGTCGCCTCTATTTCCACCATTTCCTGCAACAACAGCCATAGCAACGGTAACGTCTGAAGAAAATAAGTCAAAACAAAGAAAATATACTTCAAAAGCACGGCAAAAGGACTCGAAACGATGCTATATGAATCTTATGTCTGTCCAGAAAGAAGAGGTTCAGGAATTTACACGGACAAGATGGGATACATGTACAACAAGCCATGGATACGCGACGGTCGTCTGTCCCGACCGAACTTCATCCAGGTGTTTGCACTTTTCCATTTACGGCCCGTACATCTACATAAACGTTCAGATTTCAAATATAAAGTGCTTACCGCATGGCCATTGATGTTAGAATGCTGTATGGTCCCGCAGAAATACCCGTATATTCCGTATTGTTCAATAAAGAGTATTCTTAACCGATCGGTGGCCATTTTCTCACAGATTTATAATGTATCAGAGTGCAATACACCTCCCATCCGATAGGGTCGCGTAGTTGAAAGGATATGGTGAAAATGGCCACCGATCGGATTAACAGGCTTTTTATTGAACAATACGGAAGATACAGGTACTTCTCTGGGCCCGTACATAATTGTAACATCCATGGCCATGGGTAAACATTTTAAATCTGAAATATGAACGTTTATGTAGATGTACGGTCCGTTAATGGAGAAAGTGCAAACACCTGGTTGAATGTTTCAAGGCTACTACAGAACGTGCGTCAACGTTACTTATATAAACATCAACATTGTGTGGATATGGGTTCTTACAAGCCTCCTGAGGACGCTGGGTTTCACGCAACATTCTACCAGCGTGTTATTGACAAAAATATATTAATGTGATTAATGTGAGAGGAAAACGGCAGAAGGATCAACTCTCTCAGAAACGTCAGCAGGTGAGCCACACACACACACACACACACACACACACACACACACACACACACACACACACACACACGGGGGGGGGCTCACATTTTAACATGAGACTGAAATAATGTATTGTGTTATCAGATAAAAGCATTGAAAACAGCAGATCTACAAGCTCACAACACATCACAACGCGTTGTGAGCTTGTAGATCTGCTATTTTCAATAGATTTATTTGGGGGGAGACACATTTGTTATGACATGAAAAAAATCAATTGAAAATAGCATATCTACAAGCTCACAACACCTCGCGTTGTGAAAGTAAAACTACCTCAAAATTCTACTTGAGTACAGTAGCCTACTTGAGTAAATGTACTTAGTTACTTTACACCACTGAAAGTACAGGTACTAAAAAAAACGTACAGTACTCAAGTGAATGTCCACCACTGCATCTCACCAGTGCTGATAAAGCCCATAAGCTAATTGGCAATATGGCCAAGTAAGAGATTGTAAACAAAACATGCATGTCAATATTGGACTGTCAAATATTGATTTGTCATTTTATGATTGTATGGGTGCTATTACTGTATTTTAAACATTTGTGTGTCATTTCATCCATGTTCCATCTCTGTGATAACTCAGACATCTTTACATCGTTAACAGCTAATACACCAGATGTTGTGATTGATAAAGAGTCCAGGGAAGTGTCTGTATTAGATAGCCTGCACCTTTGACTCTAGCCTAGAGGAAGCCTTTATGACAAAGGTCATTAAATACCAACCACTCCTACATACCATCTCAGAGCTGGGCTATTAGGTGCAGACTATTTGTTTTTATATTTGGCAGCCTATAGGACATACCCACATACTAGCTGTTAGAGGGTTTCAACAACTTTGGATGCCCAACAAGGAGGCAAAAAGGTTGGCAAAGTATTGTGCTGTAATTGGCAGCCGCCATATATGGCGGAGACGGTTTTACTTATACCCATAGAGTACTGAGTGACATGTTTATTGTATCGTGAAGACATATGCCAGGATTATGTGAATGTAACCTTACTGCACCTATAATATTTGTGTCCCTGTATGTTTGTCCTTTATGTGAACATAAATAAATGGTTGTGTGTGTGTGTGTGTGTGTGTGTGTGTGTGTGTGTGTGTGTGTGTGTGTGTGTGTGTGTGTGTGTGTGTGTGTGTGTGTGTGTGTGTGTGTGTGTGTGTGTGTGTGTGTGTGTGTGTGGAAATGAACCACCCTTCGCTGACCGCTACAAGATCTTCTGTGAGAGTCATCCGCCATGGCTTATAGTTGACCAAGAGGTGCTGAAAATAAACCAGCTACGAAGGATGTTCGTAAACACAGTGAAGAAGCATGAGGATCTTCATGCTTCTAACTACAGGTAACTCAAATACCATGTGTGTCTTTGACAGTTCTGGGAAACAAAACAAAAACCTTTATGCTGAAAAGTATATTATAGATGTATTCCCTCACAAAAACGTCTATGAGAGTATATTTAAACTAAATTGGCTATCATTGTTAACACATCTTTATTTATACACTTTTGCTCATCTTTCCCTAACATTTTATGTTGCAGGCAGGATAAATTGAAGTGGAGGTTGACCCCTGATTTCCCCCAGCTGGTTTTTCACTGCCAGACCAAGTGCAACATCTCTGAACATGTCCTTCCTAGGTATTTTAGGAAAAAGGTTTGGTGATGCAGGGCTGCAAGACATACTCATTGAGTCAAGTTGGTGCCCCAAATCCATCAATGGTGTGATCAGTGGTCATCCACAGGAGATGCAGTCTGCACTTTCATATTTTGTCATATTTGTATACTAGTTTGCAGCCGTTGCACTGTCAACCAACATTTCTCTGTTCATACCTGTGAGTGACACAGAAGGCCTGATCTGGGGGGGTGGGTGGGAGGGTTGATGTACAAATGACACATGCTGTGACACACTGTGGTATTTTAATAAATATTTCATACCATATGTTGTAATAATTTGGAGCTTTAGTGTATTTATTTTACTCTAGTCCATTTTTGGCATTATTCCAATCTAGGGGGCTGATTTTCAGCCATTTTGGGCCAAGGAGTGCTGCTTTTTTTCTCCTACCTTTCAGTACACAGTAGGTTGTGACATTTTCTATGTATGAAATATAAGCTTTTAGCTAAATGTACAGTACACTAAGGCACCAATACTTGTTTCAGATGTTAGGTACACGTATTTATAACATTTGAGAAAGATTTTGTGTTGCCAAAATCAATTTTCAATATTTTACAAGCAAAAATAGCAGCACAAGATTTTCGTTTTTTGGTTATTCACTTTAATATACATTTCTGGCTTGTGAAAAAATACTGCAGGATTTTGTGCGGAGGTATTTTAACCCAAAGTCCACAAGGGTATTGTCTATGCAAAAATGCATTGAAAAAGTAGATCCAAGACGTGGGAACAAAATTCATTTTCTAGGCACTTTTTGGAGGGTCACAACACGGCCTACAGGTTAAAAAAGAGACTTGCTAACAGTGGGGCCGTCAAATATGTGTGATAGGATATATGTACAGTATATACATAATTTTTTATTTGCATTAACCACTAGACCTTACCATCCCTAGCCTGACACTCAGCCTGAATTTTCATGTTGTTTCAGTCTGAAAGTGCAGCCGTTTTCTGAGATGGGGGCGTGGCCAAAGTGGGACTCTTTGAAGATTGGTTCATACTGGATTATCCCGATCTCAATTGGGCCGGGCCGCCGGTTAGATTTTCAACCGAGAAAACCCCGCCTTCGACAGCGTCACCAGACCCTGAATGAGAGGCTACCGATTCAGGGGCTGGAGCCAGGCTATACCATCCCTATTCCGAGGAGCAAACTAAAAAACATGAATTTACAAAGAAAAACACTGATGATAGTGCTGGCAAACATGTCTATCAAGCTAGCCATGAAATTAATGAAAAAGTTTATTCAGAAACATAATGTTATACAATATGTAGTGGGGGTCCCTGCTTCATCTTTCTCTCTCTCAGTTTATGGGTCCTTGGCCTGAAAAACGTTGAAGACCCCTGGTCTAGACAAAAGAGGACCAAGACTAAAGGAGCATTCACACCAGACACAATAGTCTTTTAATAAAGACGTGGAGATAGAGGGAGACCCCTGTTACTGAACAAATACTCCCCATACCAACCCCCCTATACCAACAATGATTACTTTATCAGAATACAGAGCTATTTTAAAAACAAACTAGAAGATGTGCTCCTCGGAGCACAGGTCTCCACCAGGTCAGGTTGCAGCACGTCCTGCAAAGCTTAGCCTATGGGAGCTGGTGACAGACGGACACACACACACACACGGACGGACGGACAGGGGGTAAAACATACTCTCCACCATACCTTCGGCATGGCGGAGACAAATATCACTTGCTGCCCATTTTTAAAGAGGCATCTAACAGCCTCCATGTTTGTGGAAATCAGGTTGCCATGGTCACCAGATATTTCCAACTTCAAGGCCACCTGGAAACGTGTAGAACTCCATATTTGGGCATGGCTGACATCATATTTGATGATGTGTGATTTAAGGAAGCGTGTGTCTTAAAGGCTATGCTCAGAGTGTGAGGGACATCATTAGAGAGACACAGAGAGCGACCATACAAGAGAGTCCTTCACAAAGAGCAAGCACAAAAGTATTTAACCTATAGTCAAACCATAAACATTCCTGAATCAGACATAGCTGTGGAAGTTATCAGATACCCTGCAACCGGCCACTTCCCGGTTAACCGGTCTTGAGTGGTTTTAACACTCTCTTCTGTCGTCTCAGGAGCGATCCTGCTGTACAGACTCAGGCCTTCTGTTCAGAGTGTCTATACGCCCTCACGTCTGAGGTCTTCCTCCATAAGCACACAAAGATGAGCCACAAAGACCCCTGCTGCCAAATGCTGAGGAAGGGACCGGTCCCCATAGCAGAGTGTCAGCTAATCGACACCTCTGTAACCAGCCAGAAACAAGGAGAACCAGATGAACCAAGATCTTACACGCATCGACGGTTGACCAAGACTGTAACTCAGCCAGGAGAGTTAAAGAGACATCAGCTAACTTATGCAGGAGAGAGAAAACACAGCTGTAATCAGTGTGATAAGAGTTTCAGGGATTTACGTAACATGAAGAGACACCAGCGTATCCACTCTGGAGAAAAACCTTTCCACTGTAACCAGTGTCCCAAGAGTTTCAGTCTGTTAGGTAACTTGAAGATACACCAGAATATCCATACCGGGGAAAAACCTTTCCACTGTAACCATTGTAACAAAAGCTTCAGTCAGTCAGGTAGCTTGAAGACACACCAGCTTGTCCACACTGGAGAAAAGCCTTTCCACTGTAACCAGTGTCCCAAGAGTTTCAGTCGGTTAGATAAGTTGAAGACACACCGGAATATCCACACCGGGGAAAAACCTTTCCTCTGTAACCAGTGTGACAAGAGTTTCTGTCAGATAGGTAACCTGAAGAGACACCAGCGGACCCACACTGGAGAAAAACCTTTCCACTGTAACCAGTGTAACAAAAACTTCAGTCGGTTAGGTAGCTTGAAGATACACCAGCGTATCCACAATGGAGAAAAACCTTTCCACTGCAACCAGTGTGACAAGAGTTTCAGTCAGTTAGGTGATCTAAAAACACACCAGCGTATCCACACTGGAGAAAAACCTTTCCTCTGTAACCAGTGTGACAAGAGTTTCAGTGCATTAGGTCACCTGAAGAGACACCAGCGTATCCACACAGGAGAAAAATCTTACCTATGTAAACAGTGTGGCAAGAGTTTCAGTCAGTTAGCTCACCTGAAGACACACCAGCATGTCCACACTGGAGAAAAACTGTAAACTTCATATCTCTGCTGTCCAGCCTGAAACCGCTAACTCCAAAACACTCAATGTTCAGGAAAAGAGAAAACAAAATATAAGTTTTTCAGGAAATGAAGAAAACCTTATATTTTTAAAACAAATCAACTACTGCCTCATCAAAGTTGGTATAGTGACTTTATATATTGTCAGATACTTGCATGCGTCATTATATTATCAACACTTTACCCAAATCGCGGGTAAATCAACACTTTACCCAGCGCTAGTGGAGTTAGTAGTTTCAGACGAGCAGAAATCAAGCTGAAATGGAGTTGTTGTCCAAACAATAGCTCCACTCGCTGCTGAGGGAGAGGTTTCAGCGCGACAGAAATGCTATGAACGCCTTTCTTCTTGTCACATTGCTCTCCTCATTAAACACTTCATAGATTTTAGAAATATAATTACTTGTTTTCATAACATTAGCATCAGTGCTAAGTTTGATAAACAGGTACACTGCATAGTTTTAACAGACTACGGGGAGTGTGTTTACCTGATCCTCCTCCTAGTTCACTGCGCAGCGCGTTCTACTCATGCTGTGAAAAAGCAGCATTGGAGAGGAGATTTTTTACACAGACGTAAAGGGTGTTCAATAGCGTTGATATATGAAAAAAAAAAAAGAAGCTGAAAATGGAGTTAGCTGGTTCGTCCCGGACACTGACGATATACATGTTTTCAGAAATCTCTATGGGCTTTCTATCTGTGGAACCAGAGCCGGTAAACAACATGGGCGCCATTGTTATTCTCCATTAACCTTTCACAAAACCCGTCCCTGAACCCACCAGCCCTACCCAGAGCTCAGTCATGTCTTATTTTCTTTATTTTGGAGCTAGTCTTACTATAAATGCACGAAACCTCCGCACCTGTGCGTATCTGTTCTTTGCATATCTCAAGAAATGTCCGACCGATCAACTTCAAACTTGTCGTGTATAACGCACAGGACCAGGGGCGATGCTGGATATTAAAACGTTACCCGCCAAGATATTAAACATCGTAATTTATCCCCTTGCCAGCGTTTATTACCTTAAATAGACGATCTTTGAAACGCTGTGGAAGCCTCGTTCTGTGGATCCACTGGAACAATAACATTTCTAACACGAGCAGCCATTTTTGAGCTATGGCGGTGGTTTTCATCACAAAAAAAATACATTGGGGCGGACAAAAGTCAGTTTTTTTGGAATGATGTCACATCCGTCTATTGCTTCTCTGAGTGACGAGGGATCATTCCTAAGCTGTGTTAGAGCGCCCCTTGTGGAATTTTCAAAAAAATAATAATTTGAAAATAGAACTCATATCTACGTTTTTGACGAGCAAGTGATTAATTAATAAACTCACCCACTGCCAGCGATTTTCGTGTTTTATAACCTTTTCAACAGGTCACAGAAAATTTAGATCCGTAATGATCCATTGTCGGATCGCGTGTAGACACAAACAGTGTCCATGGCCGATCACCAGAGGGAAAAAAAATCACCCGTGAGGTAACTTTCCTTGTCGCAGGCACGCTGAAAACAGCATCTGTTTTTTTGTCAAAAATGCACGTCTTTCCCACCTCCCCATTTGGCCACAGAACATGTAAATACATTATGATCGCTTGTCAGATGGTTGGTAAACACAAACGGGATCGTCGTGCAGAGAAAACAAGATTAAACCGGAACTGTCGCTTCCTTTGATAGAGCACATTGAAACCACTGTGTCTCGCCGATTCCAGGGAAAAACAAGATACAAGCGTTACCAGGAAACCAATAAAAATCTTCGGATGACGTTATTTCCGTATCCGTGTGAGTTAAAGTGAAAGTGGTCACTCCGGATGATAGAGAACAGCACGATCTTATATAAAACAATTAAAAAACAATTTAACGCTTTAAAGGTGTCATGACATTCATTTTCACTTTTTTTTATTTTCAATGTTTTATTTGGGGTTTTATGACCTCAATTACACCCAAAAAACCTGAACTTAGAACATTCAGTGGATTTTCTGTGGTCTGGGGTTTTCTGAATAATTAGGCTGAAAAGTAATCTGAGCTTGGCCCTTCGACAGTGAGGTCACAGTCGATTAATCCCGCCCACTCTCCTCCTCGCCCCTCCCCTCTCCTATCCTTTCCTTTGGGGGGGGCGGAGCAGAGGCGATGATTGACAGGCAAAATCCCTCACCAGCGACACCCGCAGGCAAAGATTTCTTTTTTCATTGCAGTTGAAAAGGCTTTAGAAATGTGAGAGAAAAACACCTGCCATGGATCACTGGAATGGAATTTTCACTTAAAACTTTTTGTACACTTTTGAAGGACCAGGACAAAGACTTTGAATGTGGTGTAAAAGTGAATGTCATTAAACCTTTAACGCGGCCATGGCAGGCTGCGCCTTGGCAGAATTCGAATTCGAGTCGGGCTCTTGTCTGTATGTCTGTCTCTCTCTCTCGCTCTCTTGCACGGTCTCTCTCTCTGTCAAACCCGTTTCCTGGCTTCCGCTGTATTTTAAGCTGAAATTTAGGCTGGTTATATGTGCAACGTCTCACTTGATGTTGTCAAATAAGAATGTATAATCTCAACCAGACAACTGTGGTGGTGTCTACCGTATTGACAGGAAGATAGCGCAGAGGGGAAACGGTGAAATCAGCGTGGGCAGTGCAGTCGGGGGGCATCAAGGCCACTGTGGCCTTTAGGGCATGTGTTTTTTAGAGGGGCACACGGCCAAAGACAGGGGCAACGACGGCCATGGCTGTCGTGGCCGCCGTGAAATTCGTGAAAGTCCCTGGCGCAAAACATTTTCAGGTGGGGGGGAGGGGGGGGTCCGTGGCCAAATACATATAAATGTGGCACATAAAAGCATAATGAAACAATGGCAAATGCAGACACAAGTTTAATATTAGACTCAAACCTCAACGTCCGCTTGAATTCATTTTTCCTCGTGATTCATTATTTGCTCAGCCGGTTACACATCCAGGCTGCTCCACAGGTGCACCGCGCTGTTTTGTCCAACGCACTGTTTTGACAAGATGTTTACGAAGGTGTCAGGTCCTGTAGCGATGCATCTCTGTGTGATCAACGCTTACCTCAAGTTTAAAAGGACATTAAGTTGTCCAGGCCAGGTCTTTACCCACACATAATTGTATTTATTTTCTTCTTAGACATCTTCAGAGTCATAAGTTCTCATTATGCAGTCCAATCGCATTCTCTAACAGATGGACACTGTGTGTGTGTGTGTGTGTGTGTGTGTGTGTGTGTGTGTGTGTGTGTGTGTGTGTGTGTGTGTGTGTGTGTGAGTGTGTGTCCACCAAATGATATGTAATGGACTTGCAGCAGTATTATACTTAAAACCCAGACCACCTCTGTCAGAAAAAGCAATTAAAGTGTGAGGGTTGCATTTGAATTGGAATCAGATTACATTACTGTGGTGTGAAAAAGTCTGCTGCTACGATGAAAATAATATGAGTGCTTCTCTTCATCCATTTCCATTGTGTGTGTGTGTGTGTGTGTGTGTGTGTGTGTGTGTGTGTGTGTGTGTGTGTGTGTGTGTGTTTTGGTGTGTGTTTGTGTTCAACAAAAAAAACGTGTGTGTGGAAACAGAAGTAGTTGCACACATTGAAATGGCTGAGATAATCTTTACAGCTTGGTAAAGCTGTCAATAAACAGACGGAGATGCTGCAACTAGTCGTCACTTTCTCGTTGCTTTCTCCCTATTGGCTAAAGGCCAATCAATGAGGAGTCGCCAATGGCTTCCCATACTCTGAACCAAGTAGCGTGATCTATTATGAGAGTGATGACACCATTGTAAGAATGGAATGTGGAAATGCTCGTTCTATCTCGATGAGATGGTTCCAATGTTTGGAACTGTATCCCGTAGCGGCCCGCTTTGAGGTGAGATCAAAGCGTGTCATAACTCTCTCTCTCTATGGGTCTGGAACCAAAGCCCCAGAACTGCGATACAACAGTGAAGCCTCAACAGCCCAGATCAGATCAGGTGAGAGTTAATACAGGGCCAGCCAGCACAGTGATGACAGAGTTCAGCACCTCGGACAGAGCCACCCGGTATGTCCCTTAAAGGGAAAGACCACTCATTTTCAACATTGAACTATGGCTTTAATACACCTTAGAGCTGTTGTGTGGAAATAAGAAAAAAGTCCCCCCCCCCCCTCTATGTTGCCTAGAACTGGATAATTGATTGAGGTCATGATCAGTGACATACGCAGGGTGTACTTTTGGCTGAGGGGGGAGCCAAAAGTACACCTCATTCATTCATTCTCACTCAGTTTGATGTGATGACACCTGTGCGCTGTCTAACAAGCTGAAGACAGCTGCGCTGAATTGGCTGATCAAACTGTTTGGCTCTTAAACACTCTCTGTCTCTGTCTCACTTGTCGCTGGCTCTCCTTGGAAGGAACTCTCTCTCATCGGGCAGTATGCGAATACTCCTCTGTATTTCCCTGTCGTACATTCTTGTTGAGCTACTGATCGTAGATTTTTTGTCTCCTATATAGGCAAAAAATAGGAGAGTGACTGAGCACTGCCATATTCCTTATTGTTTGTTTGGAAAAGCCCAGATTGGGAAGAACTATTATCTGACTGACTTAGGTGTAAATCCCCTGAATAAATAACACTTTGTGTTTAACAATACTGCTGTTTCCGTGTGTTGGCTTGGGTCAGACTTCACAGCATGCTTCTATCGTCTGAACCCCTAGTGACACACACATACGTACAAATACAGACAGACACACGTTATATATCTCATGAACCGTTCATCCAATCGATTTGACATTTGGCGGCTGTATGCCGGAGGACCCAAAGAAGTGCAGTGTCCAATGTCAAGTTGAATGGAGTAGTGGTACTGAGTTAGGCAGAATAGGCACTGCACTAAAATGGCTTTTAGACATGTGGTTCAATCCTCTAAATAACAACACATAATGATCTATTCTATTAGCTGGCGGAGGCTCCCCAGGTCGTATCCGTCCAGTGCCATCTTATATACAGTAGCTATATATAGCTATAGCAATCTTGCGTGTCAATGTTTTCTTTCTTTTTTGGGGGGGGACATTTCACCTGTGATAGGAACATGGATGTTCTTACAGTTGAAATTAAACCAAGCCATTCACTGTTCAGTCAGTGCAGTTTGTTGGTGTTTAAAGACCTTCACAAGGAGAAGTGTGTGAGGATGATGAGTCAGCACATTGTTTGATAAAGAAAAGACAGGACGATGTCAGAGGAAGTGGTCCAACAAACAACATGCTCTAGTGTGTGAGTACAAAGGAAGTTAGAAACGCTTCAAACTGTAATAATTGAATTGTTTTCTCTCTTTCCTTCTCTTCCTTTCTCTCATTTTTATTCTCTCTCTCTCTCTCTCTCTCTCTCTCTCTCTCTCTCTCTCTCTCTCTCTCTCTCTCTCTCTCTCTCTGTCTCTCTCTCTGTCTCTCTCTGGCTGCCTGACCTTGGATGGAAGCAGTGGATGAACTTGGGATTGAGTTCACGGGTGAGGAATTGTTCCATTGACCACATGACATCATTTCATATCTCTACACACACGCACGCACGCACGCACACACACACACACACACACACACACACACACACACACACACACACACACACACACACACACACACACACACACACACACACACACACACACACACACACATCTTGGCAAATGAATATGGGCCAGTTTCCATGGAAACACAGGGGTGGATGCCATCTGCATGGAGTCTGGTATTGTCAGTGAGAGAGTGATTCAAGGATGAAAACAAACCTGTGTGAGAAACAAACTGCATGTTGTAAACTTTTCCATCAACATCATCTCACCAGGGATCAACAAATGAACCTTCCGATTCCAAAATGTTCAAATCAATGCTGGCAGTGAACTGAGGAAATTAAAGGTGAAGGAAATGTCAAGCAACAACACAGCAGTCTGTTTACACAAACACAGTGAAGTTAAGATGGTCACTGCAACCTTGTGTTGCACCAGAGGAATTGCTCACAGTTTTGCCACTAAAAGGACACAAAAGAGGTCAGGAGACTTTGGATTGTCACCAAAACTGAACTGTCCCTATTCAAACTTGTTTCCTTTATAATGACAGAAGGCACCCCAGCCACGGTGGGCAACACCCACAAAGCTCTGCTTTCCCCCCATTCATCATTCATGACATCATGTGTTCCATTCACACACGTGTTTTCTCACACAGGCTTTCAGGTCAAAGTAGGGATTCACCAACCAACCAGCAGCTACCAGCCTGCAGCTGGTCCCCATGCAGTGCCACCTCAAAGGGATAAGTAGATCTCATGCCTGAAATAGTTGCCCACCCCTGGGCTGTATGTTGAGCTGGCCTCTGGCAATGTGCTTATTCAGCACCATGGAGAGAGGCATGAATACATATTCAGTAGCCTGTATAATCTACTGCATATGGAAGCTGTTAAAAAATAAACAAGTATAATCATTTCATCAAATTAATCTGCTATTAATAGCGTACAGCTCTCTCTCTCTCTCTCTCTCTCTCTCTCTCTCTCTCTCTCTCTCTCTCTCTCTCTCGCTCTCTCTCTCTCTCTCTCTCTCTCTCTCTATCTCTCTCTCTATCTCTCTCTCTCTCTCTCTCTCTGACACAGCAAGTGGAGAATAGAGAGAAAGCCTGGAGAACTTAACAGAATGAATCTAATTTAAATGTATTCTATAACTATGTTGACCTGCATCTCAGTACTCTCCTCAGTCGACCGTCACCTGCCCGACCTGCAGATAAACCCAGGGGCTCTGATGGTTTCAGGTTGACCTGTACGCCGCTATAGAGTTGAGAAAGACATACATAATAAACAAGGGCGCTTACATTCCAGTGTGCAGATATATGTTTACATCAGTGCACCCTGCACTCATTGTTTAATCCAGCACCTGACCTACTTACATTTTGTTTGGGATCTGCATAAAACTATTGCTTGGCTGGACTATTGCCCCATATTGCATCACAACTTTAGGCTTAACAGAAAAGTCAAGTGTGTCTTGAATTTAATGTATGCTATGGACATTACTATAGCATAGGAACCAATGTGGCAGCATTTCAGATGATGCCACCAGTGACTTCCACAAAAGAGTTGGAGACAGTTTCATCATAGTTCATTTCAGAATATCAGGGCTAGTAGGGAACAGTAGCTGCCAAGCAGCTGAAATATGTCTTCACTGTCTGTACTCGCCTTGCATTGCAACATTTGGTCCATTTGGTTCTATTTGGTTCTGTCGGAATGACAGACCCGTAATGGTCCATTTGGTTCCTAACTATCAATGGTTTATCTGGGGACCCCTAGGTACCCCCCCCCCCTCCCCTCAAGGACCCCTGGGGGTCCCCAGACTCCACTTTGAGAAACAGTGGCCTACTGGCCAAAAAAAAAACATAGTTTTAGAGAACTACAGAAAGCTCCAGCTCATTAGAAACCATCTACTGCTGCTTACAGAGCTGTATGTGTCAGGAACTAACGGCTATAGCACAGTGACAGCCACAGCAATTATCAACCGTCTTTCTGAGCTGTTTGCCAGATGGGGCCAACAACAGGATGTAATCCACCATGACCCATATTTAGCCTTGGAGGAGGTTGCTACCTACCTATGGATATGATTCATTCAGAAAAAAAAAAAGAAAACAATTCTGCTGCATCATCCACAGGCCAAAGCAAATAAGATCTAGTAAAATCAAACTTTATTTATAGAGCACATTTAAAACAACCGAGATTGACCAAAGTGCTGAAAGCACCATATTCAAACATGCACACACGTTATTTATGGATACATATCTACACCTCACAACATACGTAACAAGATAACATGGAAAATACTCCCAAGAAGCTCCAAATGATTGGAGGAATTATGCATCCATCACTACCAGCTGATAATCAACCTAATGAAAAGTCAGGAAACACAGGAGTCGTTTAAGTCTGTGTTACAGCCCAGATGTACAAGATCTGCTGGCTCTCACGAGACCGCTGTCATTCAGGAATGACTTCAAACAGTGTTTCAGTTCATAGTGAATCTTCATCAGGTTAAACTGCAAGCAGGCTTGACCTGATGAAGATCCACTATGGATTGAAACTTTGTTTGACACTTAAACTTATATTAAATATTAAACTTGAGTTCACAGTTGCAGGCTCTACTTTCATGCACCCACTGGCGATGTACATGTACCTGCTCTCTGCTGTCAGGAACATTCACATCCACACTTCAGGACGGAACCGTCACGCAAATGTTTCACACCTAAGAGCCTGTCAGGGCAGAAGTGAGATTAAATGTAATAGTTGACACTCCAAAATGTATGAGGGGAAAAGACAGAAAAGGGAAAACTGGTAGTGACTGCTGTGCACAGATAACTTCATCTGTCCAACCTGCAAGCCTGCAGTTGTATTTGTATGTACATTGGTCTTGTAGTGATAGTATTATGGAAATGTTTTGCTCTGTTGAGTGGGCTTTACTAAAAGCCAAAAGTACAAGTCATTCCTCTCAAATCGCTGTTGAATTGTTAATGATTGCTTTTATCTCTATGCACTTTTTAACTTTGTGAAGAGAAGTGCTGTAGAATTGTAGTTATTATCCAAATGGGCATGGTTACAAATTAAATATGTAATGTTCCAAAGAACCTCAGCATATTTCAATATACAGTAGAAAGAGTAGAACATGGGGACCATATATTTATGTAATAGGTAAATTACAGGGGGAAAGTGCATTGTACTTTTCTACTTTCTACTATTAGTCTGTCGTTCTCTCCTTTGGACTGCATGTCTCCCTCTCAGCTTTGCTACTGTCCGTATCTCAGACTGTGTCCATCTCAGCTTTACTACTGTGTGTCTCTCCTACACTGTCTCCTTCTCAGCTTTTTCATAGTGTCTGTCTTCCCTATACTTTATCCATCTCAGCTATTCTACTGTAGTCTCTCAGAAACTGTCTATACATGCATGCATGTTGAATATATTGAATATATCTTTAATTCCAATCCTCCACTGCCACAGCCCGCCATGGTTTGTGTGAGAGTGAGTAAATTGAGTAACAGCATGTCTGGTCTCTCCTGGGTCTCTCCTGCAGAGAGTGGTGAGACCTACCAGAGGCAGGTGCTGTCCATCTTCAGCATCGCCTCAAGGGAGTTCTGGGAGTGGCGTGCATGGCTCTCTACCATCGGAACAAGTTAGTGATGCTAGCATGCAGCACACTGAGAAAGCCTCAGGCAGCGTGCTAGAATGTACTAGTTTAATTGTTTTATATGCCAGTACAATACAAACTAGAAAAAGTGCTCCTCGGAGCACATGTCTCCGCCAGGTCAGGTACGTTATTGTGGCCTCCTGGTGGCGCTATAATATGCCAATGTGAAAAGGGTGCCATTTGTTCAAGCCAGGGCTTTTCACTGCAATCGGACACTGCATTCATGATTTGAGGCATTTTGTTCCAAAAATATGTTTTGCAAAATTAGACTGCTGGTGGCGCTATAACAGGCCAATGTGAAAAGGTTGGCATTTCTTCCTTTCTTCCATTTGTTCCTCGTCCTAATATAAATGTGCGTGTGAAATTTCACGGAAATTGCAAGCTGCATTCATGATTTGAGGCATTTTGTTCAAAACTGACCAATCCTGCAAACTTTGGAAGCCAATCTTAGGCAATCAGGATGGAATATGGGAAATCGGATAAATCTGTGTTGATCACATGACTATAGAGATACTGTTTACCGATTTGTGTGATGTTTGGACAAAATCTGTAGGAGTAGTATCAATAAATGTGTTTTGCACATATCGGCCTCCTGGTGGCGCTATAACTGGCCAATCTGAAAAAATTGGGCCAGAGGTTCTGAATTGGCATCCAGGGAGTGTGCGTGCACAGTTTCGCAGCGGCCGGGCCAACGGTGCCAGAGATTAGCTGCTAACGGACGGACAGGACGGACACACGGACGGACACACGGACGTACGGACGGACAGGGGGTAAAACATACTCTCTCGCCATGCCTTTCGGCCTGGCGGAGACAATAAAGGCTTTCTATTCTTCAATGAGTAATATGAAGAAAAGATGTTCCCCCTTCCAAACAGCCTAATTAGCCTATGTGAGCATCACTGGTTAACTGCTGATTATAGTTTGGCTTATGAAATACAAAATTAAACTGGCAAAGTGTCCTGTCACATATAGGAGCTGAGCTATAGACAAGGCTCAAATTAGAGGACAACTACTTGAAACCTAGTGTCCCTTTTCTGGGTCGAGCAGATCTATAAGCTCATAATGTTGTGACGCGTTGTGAGCTTGTAGATTGCCTATTTTCAGATTTGGTGTAGAGGGAAATACTCGCAGACCTATAGTATAGAGCCTTGGGCGACTCCAGTCAACCAAGTATACAGGGTTTAAGTGGTACAAATTGTGGCATCAAATTGTTTAAATCCTGAATCTCATTACTTTTTATTTTGCATCCAACATGGCTCTAAACATTGACCTTGGTCCTTTTGATTGTTTTATTGATTGATTGATTGAATACTTTATTAGCAAGTTTGATATAGTCAAACAGCTGGAACAGTGAAAAGTTATGACTCCAATGAAGCAGTTTTGTGGCTGATTTGCTTAAAATATTTCACACAACCCTTCACACTCATACAACCACAGTCTGATACTTTACTATTGCTCAAAGGCACTTCAGTGGTAGCCTCGGAAACCCATGCCTTTTTTTTGTTTCAAAAGAAAAAAAGCCTGGGAGAACCATGCAGGAACGGTGGTTTCTAAACCTTGTTATCTCCTAACCAATCAGAGTACAGAGGGGCGTCGCTCTAAATTTGGTGACGTCAGCGTGTTCCGTACACAGGCCGGGGGGGGGGGAGGGGGCGTAGGGGAGGGGAGGCGGGGACATAGATTGGTGAAGCAATAGGAAGCGGCGCTGGAATCCAACCGCCTGGGTTTGGATCCGCCCTTCAAGACCATCGATAGGGTTCGCTCTTTCAGGCTACTTCAGAGTGATGAGGGAGGGATGATTGTTGCTAATTCACTTCCCCGCCCAGAACACTGCCATGTGAGACATTGTTTGTTTGATCAATCAATCACTGAAATAAACATGGTCTGAAAATGCACATGGCCCACCCATCTGACAACTTAACACGGCAGTCGAGTGGCTAAGTGGTCAGAAGCCACTGTGGGAATCACTGTTCTGAGGGAACTATTACCATCTCTGGAGATCCTCGTTGGAATAAGTCAGGCGTTGTCGATGGAGGAACCACCAACATACATGTCTTGTGATGTAAATGTAATTGATCAGAGCACAGTCTGCCAAATCATCGGCATATCAAACTCATGTGTAAGGGTCTGATCGGCAGCACGAGCTGTCAACATCAGACCCGGCAATTTCCTGACTGTCAGAGCTCTGAACTCGCTGTAGATCTATCAAAACAAACATGTCTGTCCTCAAACCTGAGTCCAAATCACTCTCAGTGGGGCACTGGAACAGTGAATCTAAGAGGTGATTCTCTGACATTGTTGTTAGTGACTGTATTGACGAGTCAATCAAATCATCCAGGTAAAATAATATTCTGAGCTATGTGTGTCTGCAGTGACTCCACTGCTGTCTTTACACGCTCACAGAATTAAATGAAATTGCCAAGGCCAGTCACTTCACTGCAGGATTATGCTTACAAAAAACAAAACAGACACTCTATCATTTGATATAGAAATAAACCAGCTAGGTTACCAAAGTTTTTTTTCCCCAAAACAACTTTGCCTGCATCCTTTATTTCAAATCGTTGGTTCATTGCATTTGTCATACATACTGTACACATATAGGCCATATAACAAATTATGTGTTAAATATTTCATTTGTCCCATATATGATCGTTTTGCCTCAATTAGGGAATGCATTACTATGTATGTATGTAATATAAAGCAACCAAGTATTAACAAAATTAACATTTAATGGTGAATTATTTATTGAATTTATTCTCGTCTTAATCAAAATGTTATCCGGAATTAAGCAATGCACTCATATTTTAAATGTTGCATAGCTAAAAATTCTGTTTTTGCTATATTTTGTGATATTCTTGACATTTTAGTGTGTCATGTTTTTATTTCACATGTATAGACAATCAGCACTACGATAATGTGTTGCTCGGTTAGATTGACCAAGTCATTTTGGAAATAAATCTGACTTGAGTTTTGACATGAGTTTCCATGCTTTCTGAGCTCAAAATTTATTTTTGGGAAAGAAAAGAAAACAATTGTTTTTACAATTGGTAAATACATTTAATATTTTACCCAACAAGTGAATAATGGTTCCCAACAATCTTGCTATGTTCCCTCATCAGTCTGAAACGTTAAAACATGAACAGCTGCTCTCCCTATTGTTTTACAACCAGCATAGTAATTAAATGTAACAAAATATGTTTTGTGCTCAGTAATTCACTGCACACTATAAATCTCCTGTGCACAACTACACTTTTAGACAAAGTTAAAAACAAACAGACCTGAATAAGAGGTATTCAGACACTTATTTTAAAACTAGGAATGTTTTTGCTTGTAGATCGACTATTTTTGGCCAGCAGATTTGTTGTAGAGGGTAAAAGGAGTGGGCTAGAACCCTGGCACACTCCAGTCAATAAGTACATAGGGGTTAAGAGTTTAAAGTTTATCAGTACATCCTACAGCACCACAAGGTGCACTTATTATGGAGTTGTGTACGACTGAATAATTCAAAGCTTATATCGTGTAGAAGTGTGAAATACTGTAACATCCATCTCATTGCTATCCTCTGACTTGATATTGTTTTATGAACACTAGTGTGTGTGTGTGTGTGTGTGTGTGTGTGTGTGTGTGTGTGTGTGTGTGTGTGTGTGTGTGTGTGTGTGTGTGTGTGTGTGTGTGTGTGTGTGTGTGTGCGTGCGTGCGTGCGTGCGTGTGTGTGTGTGTGTGTGTGTGTGTGTGTGTGTGTGTGTGTGTGTGTGTGTGTGTGTGCTCTCAGTAAAATCCTCCGTGTTTATTTAATTTAACTTAAATAAATATTGTATTCTAATTATTTGAAGTAAATTGAATTATAGTTAGATTTGGCTGGGTTACGCATGGAAGCTCCCCAGGTCTCCTCTGAAGACCACTTCTGCAGAGTTTACAAATGAAGATCTCTATTTTAATTCTAAGATGTTTTTTGTTTTGTTTTATTGATGTCATAGTGTGGGTTATATTTTACATTCCTCTCCTGCAGTAAATCTGTAAAATGTAATTTAGTTTTATCCCAGTCTTTTGTGTCATAAAACAAGAAAATATGGAGACACAAATAACAGCAGATAAACCTTCATTGATCCCTGGAGGGAAATTCAGGTCTCTGCCAGGTCATGTAGGTTAATGTGAGCCAGCAATGTTCGGAATTTGCCAATCAGGCTGGAATGTGAAAAATCGGACGGATCACTTGACTTAAGAGATGATATGTACCGATTGGCGTGATGTTTGGACATCACATCACGCAACATTTGTAGGAGTAATATGATTTTTTTTGTGCAAAAATCGGCCTCCTGGTGGCGCTATAATAGGGCAATGTAGAAAGGGTAGCATTTTTTCTTCAACGTAGTGCAAATGTGCGTGCAAAGTTTCACCGCAATCGGATGCTGCATTCATGATTTGCGGCATTTTGTTCTAAACGGGCCACTCCTGCAATCTTAGCCAATCAGGATGGAATATGAAAAATCAAACAGATCCGTCTTGATCACATGACTATAGATATCATGTATATCGATTTGTGTGAAATTTTTATAAAATAAGTAAGTATCCAAACATATGTTTTACATAAGTCGGCCTCCTGGTGGCGCTATAAAAGGCAGATGTGAAAAATGCAGGGCAAACGTTTTCCTTGGCCTCTAGGCAGTGCACATACAAAGTTTTACACAGATCGGTGTAGTTATAGGTAAAAACACTAATCGGCCTGTTATAGCGCCACCATGAGGCTGATTTTATATTTTTCAAGTGGCATTTCTTCCTCGGCCTAGTGAGAATGTTAGTGCAACATTTTACGGGATTTGCATGCTGTGTTCATGATTCTGAAATACCAGTTCGGTTTAATGACTATGGAGATACTGTGGAAGTACTATCAAAACATTTGTTTTGCAAAAAGTGGCCTCCTGGTGGCGCTATAACAGGCCCATGTGAAAAATGTGGGGCAACATTTCTGAATTGGCATCCAGAGAGTGTGTGTGCGCAGTTTTGCTGCGATCAAGCCAACGGTACAGGTGAGAGTAAAAGTCAGGAACCACCAATTACAACCTCAGGTTTGTCTCACCCAATACACACACACGCACGCACGCACGCACGCACGCACGCACGCACGCACGCACGCACGCACGCACGCACACACACACACACACACACACACACACACACACACACACACACACACACACACACACACACACACACACACTCTCACACACACACACACACACACAGAACATAAACAAAGTATAAAGACAGGAGAGCTACTAAAAGCAGACAGCCACTTGCAGTGCTGCCAGAACTGCTTAGCAGAGTACATTTTAAAAGGGTTATATGTCATCTTCTTCCACAAGTTAATTACAATATTTCTCCACACAGACACATATAGTAGAAAACTTGTTTCATGGTTTGCACAGAATGTCAGCCAAAGTGATTGTTCTAGAAAGGGAGTTGTTCTCCAACCAACTGGGATGCTTGAGAGGGTGGCCAACATGATCCAATGTTCCTGCATGTCTGGTGAACAGTGGTAACAGCTCTACTCCCCCGGGAGTCAAAGATGTGAGCGAGAGAAAGAGGCTTACCAGGCATGAGAGCCTTGTAGCGACTGGAAGTCACGGTTATGGTATTGTTGACGTGTGTTAATTAAATGTACTGTATGTGTCCTAACATTCCTGGCAATAATGCTGTTAGCACGGCAGCCCGAGGTGCAAGACACTGGGAGACACCCAACTCTTTTTTATGACCCATTTACATCCTTTCCTTCTTCCAACAGTGAAGCTCAGCAGTTCCTTCAAACGGCTGCAAAGATCCTCTAGCAGGCTAATATTGTCTTCTTTTCGCACGCACGCACGCACGCACGCACGCACGCACGCACGCACGCACGCACGCACGCACGCACGCACGCACGCACGCACGCACGCACGCACACACGCAAGCACAGAGCATGTCCAATGCAGTATTTAGTTAACAGCTTCTGGTAACAGGGCACTGAGGGCAAGATCTGGAATGCAGCAGCTTTGATGCTAAAAACTTTAAATCTGTGATGCGGCGGTGAGGTTTTTCTCACTTAAACATTTATATAGCTCCCCAGGCCCCCAGATTTGAGGGATTATAAATAATTACACAAAGATTATGAATATCCAGTCCCTGAAGAAGAACAAATACATCTAACATAGTCAGATGATCCAGGGAGAGGTGGGATCAAGCCGTGCGTGCAGGAGAGGTAACTGTAATAGAAACATTTCTCACACAAGAGAAGGAGTCGTTATACATTAATTAGCCTCTTGGGTAGTCATGCTGGCTCAACCAACCAGTGCCCACGCCATATACACATGTACAGTATGTGTAACAACACAGGTTTGAATCTGGCTCATTATATGTCAATGTCTCCTTCTTTCATGTCATTCCTCACTGTTGTGTTAATAGACCTGATGAGTCACTTCATCTTGGAGTACTGCACACATACACATATCATTGATGTCGGGCAGAAACCTTGTACCTCCATATTTCAACGTTTTAATTTTTTTCATACAAAAAATTATGGGGTGCAAAACTACTGGAAATAGCTGATCTATAAGCTCTCACCTCATCTTTTTTTTTGGTGTTTTTTTAGTTTTTTCTGAAGATTAACAGTTTTGGACATACAAGATTTAATCATTCACATAAAAAAAGAAAAATAGCCCCACTAATTAAGTCCAGCTCATTATTATTGTTTTGCATCATCTATACAAGCTGCTGGAAGAGGAGGTTTAGTTAACTAGCTGAGAGAGAAACAAATGATCCACTGTAATCGATCAGGGAACAGATTAAATACACAGTAACTGGTGCTGTCAGTGTTGGACGTGACGATGCATCAACAGACGAACGACCACTTCATCCACTTCAATTAGCTGATGACTTTTGTTCTTTATTGTTTTATGTTTATTGGTCTAGAAGCAGACCAGCTTGCTTGATGGTATAAACACAACACAATGACTCAGTGATTTAGCTGCGTGTTCATGCAGTAATCATACAGTACATAGATAGACTTGCTGTTGAATTAATTTCATGCAGACAAAAGTCAAGTCAAGGAAGTCTTCATACAAGTCGAGGTGAATTCTTTAAAGGCCATGTAGTCAGTGTGTGTTAGAGCAGTGTCAGATGAATTTCAAGGACCCTAGAATAACTCTGCGAGTTCCATTTGAGTACTCTCAGAGTTACAGACCTGTAAGGCTCCATTTGGAACCCCTCCAGGAACCATAAAGGTCCCTGGACCCCACGGACCGGTCCTCTGGGATTCATTACAAACCTCCTGATGGCCTCGCCTGACATACCCTCTTACCCAATGAATGGGCCCGGGAGCGTATTGTGTGTAGCTCTGTTGCATCGCCAGATGGCGCTGTATCCCATAGTGAGTGTCTCACGAAGAACGAATAAGAACCACCCTGTGTCAAAATGAACACTTTAGTTTAACAGGAGACGTTCATTGGGGAGAAAGTCACTGGAGAAACACACAATGAAGCCATACAATTCACTGGCTTGAATTAGGAGAGAGACGGGGGAGATTGTATTAAAACGCTACTTCTTTAATGCTTATTGTCTCCGCCAGGCCGAAAGGCATGGCGAGAGAGTATGTTTTACCCTCTGTCCGTCCGTCCGTGTGTGTGTCCGTCCGTCTGTGAACAGCTAATCTCCCGCACCGTTGGCTTGATCGCAGTGAAACTGTGCACACACACTCCCTGGATGCCAATTCAGAACCTCTGCCCCATTTTTTCACATGGGCCTGTTATAGCGCCACCAGGAGCTCTCAGTATCACCCACAAGTAGATTTGTATCCTCTACAGAGACCTTTAATATAAATAAACCCTAAATAAAAATAACACTAGTCACACCCATTCTCACTGTTCTTATCAGCCCTGACTATCGATACTGCCAAGCCTCAATGCTCTAGATAACTGGGATTTAAAAAGCGTTTGAGCTAATTAGAACCATAAGTCAGATTTAAGACTTTCAAAAAGCCTCTCTCCTGAGAGGACTGGATAAAGTAATGCAGACCATTAAAGGGGCACTAAACCATAGGACAATTTAGTGAGTTCACACAGCCATCTGTGCCACAATGAGCTTAGGACACTGTGTTATATTTACTTTTACCACGGCCAGGAAGCTGTGGCCTACAATGCCAAATTCAGGACACTCAAGGATGAATAGCTGCACAAATCAGTGTTATGCATACACATCAACATGTGCTATTTTTACATCTTGAACACTAGAAAGTGCATTTTCATTAAATTAATTAACGTAGGTTTGGCAGTGCTGATTTCCTCTACCATTCAAGCCCATTTAATGAATGTATTTACCCAGATGTATCAGTAGACAGAGATCTCTGATGGGCTGTGATGTGAGACTATTACCAGTGATGCTGCTGTCAAGAACAGCCTTTCTACTGATATTGTCTTCCTGGCCTGGGGGGGGGGGGGGGGGGGAGAGAGAGAGAGAGAGAGAGAGAGAGAGAGAGAGAGAGAGAGAGAGAGAGAGAGAGCGAGAGAGAGAGAGCTGTGTGATGTTCATTAACTGAGATTGAGACTAAACTAGACAATCAACCAGACAGGACGCCATGTACTGTACAGAAATAACCTCCTGTCACGCATGCATTGCAAACACAGCAGCAATATGTGTGAGCTGCTGTGATAGGAGAAGGATGTCAAATGGAACCTTAAAGACTGCTAATCATTGTGTGTATTCCTGTGCTGTCTGCAACTACCTTTAAACACATTTGAAAAAACGCTGTTATTTGTGCAAAAACATTTAAATGATTGCTGCTATTTGTCCCAATGGTTTTATACCAAGTGAATGCAAAACATTAAACAAAAGTTTATCCCAAGCAACCTTTCCATGGATGTATAACTACAGCAAAAGCACAATTCTTATGGTTTTGTAAAATAGATTTATCTAAGTTGCAATGTAACACAGCTCTGTTTACACATTTATTTATTCCCTTTTAATTGTACGTTATTTTGTTTTGATTGTATTGTTCCACTTCATCTCTGGCAATGTAAACATATGTTTTCTCAATAAAACCCCTTTGAATTGATATTGAATTAAAACCTGTTATGGGTGTAATGGGAGTATACTGAGCAACTCTATCATCTTATATTGAGTAAAGGTTCTATATTAGCATCTGACTTATAACAGTACATAAGATGAGATGTCACAACATAATCAACTTGTGTTCAGGGCTATCGAATATTGTAGGAAAGTGGGATGGTTTACAGGGAATATTCCTATTCATAATTCCTCCCAATGTTTGATTGCATTTTAGGCGGGTGCATATATGAAAAAAAAGCACCTTACCCAAAAAAAATTGGAACAAAAGGTTTCTCAACTGTTTTTTGTAGTATGTGGTGTCCTGAATAACATACTAAAAGTCTACCAAAGTTTGACCACTTTTAAGGTGTTATTTTCAAGATGGCGTCCAAGATGGCCAAAAAAACGTTAAAACAGCTTAATTCCTTCATTATTTATCCTAGACTAAGTACTTTTTGTGTCTAACCCCATGTTTTGGGGGCCTGGGAATCCATTGGACTTGTCCAAATTGCAGAGATACAATTAGATAATTGTGAAATCCTATATTTTGTTTGAGACTCTATTAACACCCTCTGAAATGGTCACCCGTTTCAAGTTAACTTAACTAATTATATAATAAATGTCAAACAACTTATATTTATTTTTTACTGGAACAAGGCTTTAAGATATCCTCAAAACACAACACAACTAAAAGTCACAATTTGCAGAAGGTGGTGGCAGAGAATATTGTCATATATAGTATTGTTTTCAATATTGCCCAAACTAAATTCCTCTTTGACTATAGATGGGTTTCCTGTTTGTAAACATGAGAGGATGATGCGCGCGCAGTGGCGGGATGAGCCTGTAGAGGGCGCTATTACCCGCAGCAGCTCTGGCCATTGTACATTCAGAAAATAAATGGTCTTCACCAGGTTTAATGAAAGTAGATTAAATGATGCAGTTTGTAATATCTTCTTTACTCAATAAAAATGATTTGTCGAAAGTTGGATCTGTTTGTATATAATAGCAGCATTATGCCTATTATGCCTATAATAGCAGCATTATGCCTATCTAAATCCCGAAAATAACGAGAGAGTGAATGGCGCTTCCGGTTCGTTCTCCCCCGCGCATGCGCAGATTGCGCACTCTGCTCTGTGATGACGTCGCGCGGAAACCCATCTATACACCGCACCTACATACACGAGAATATTTATTTTTCTCGTGGACAAGCGCAGTGTCACCTTGTAGACACAGGATTTTGAAAAACATTGAATAGATGTTTATAGAACTTTTTTAACACATTAGGAAGGCAATCAGTGTGGGTGTGCAAAGAGGGATGGGGTGGTTATGGAGGTTAGTGTAGAGCTGTCAGAACTGGGTGCCTAGACAGAGGGGAGTATGCGGGGTGGGTCTGGTCTAGAGTTTAGTGGGCCTAGGATTCCCCCTCAGGTGGGTAGAGGGGAGTATGGGGGTTACTGGATTGCTCACACAGAAGAGCAAAGTTAGGAGCCAAGGAGACCCTGAGCTTCTGATCTCCCCCATGTCCGATGTGCAAAACCTCCAACAGAAATGATACACCATTTCAACGAAGACAGTTCTGCAAACGATACATGAAAGATAAACTTCTTTGCCAGATCTCACTCCAAGTGGCTTAGGGAGCCTGCGCTCTCCTCGTTCTCAGCTCCTCCAAAAGCAAATTAGCATTTGGGATGCAAACGATTTCTAAGCCACGGCACGCTGGAGGACGGAGTTAGGAGGAGGCAGAAATTAAGGTATTGGAATTTAGCTAATGCGTGAGGCTGAGAGGAGTGTCCCTATGTCGCCTGGCTCACTGGATAGTCCCACTGGTCCCAAGTGGACCTCCACGCTGGCTCCCGAGATAGGCACTCCCAAGATAGGCACTCTTGAGTTAGCATAGGTAGCCAGTGGTGGTGGTTGTAAGACCTCCACATGTTGCAAGACTGTGTCAGGCAGACAGTTGTGACCCTATGTATGCTGGTCCCAAATGGACCAATGCTTGTTTGTTGGATAGCAGCAGGGACACAGCCCCTTATGGGCGTGGAGGTCGGTTAGATTGGGATTCTATGGGGAGACTGGAGCCCAGGGCGTCATGGGCTATCATATACTGTACGTCCCCTATACGTACCTTCTTGCTCTTACAATTATCCAGAAAAAAAGATCAAGGTTCAAGCTTATTGCCAGCAGTACCAATCACAAAACAAAGACATGTGAAATTAATTTTGCACTAAAACCTCACACAGCTACTCACAGGAATAAGGAGATGTCTGTGACAAGCAAATCTGAACCTTATCCACGCCACACTCCTCCACCACCCCTGCCTAGACACCCAGTAGAAGACACTAGACACATGTTGTGATAGCTCTGTACTGACTTGCACACCCTCTCTAGGCCCACAAGTGGCCATTTTTTCCTACTAAGTGTAGCGTTGTGAACTTGTACATCGGCTATTTTCACAATGTTTGCCTCTTTCTTACCTAATATTTGAGATAATATATATATATAGATAATATAGTCTTATAAGAGTAATTAAATTGTAACTTTAGAAATGTGCAGATACCCTGTATACACTTATACTGTATGTTGGTTTGTTTACTGTTGAGTGAGAAAACAATGTTGCACATTAAGCTAACCATCTGGGGACCCCCCAAAATCATTTGGGGGACCCCCAGTTTGGGAACCAGACACCTTTACAAACAAATTGAAAAGACATTTCTCTGTAAGGAATTTCTTCCAAGATTTGTGTAATATTCCCAGTCTATCACTTGGCAGCCATGTTTTTACAAATGTCACAGTACCACCCAGTAATAATGAATTTATTCCTTATTGGTATCCAAAGAAATTGTGAAAGCTTCAACAGAATGTGAATTACATGTATAGGTGATGAATTCACCAATCCTGGGCATTATGGCGTGTAGAAAAGGGAGAAATGTCCAATTACATTGTTAAATATGCTTATAACCAATTGCTTCAATATTTAATTGTACTTATAATCACTTGACTATAATGTATATATGCTAATTGAATTTCCTAGATCACCAAAACATGGGGTTAGGCACCATAATTACTTGTTTAGGGCAAATAATGAAGGAGTAATGGTCTTTTAAGGAACTGGTGGCGGCCATCTTGGAAATTTGACATTTCTAATGATCAGATTTCGGTAGACTTTTGATATGTTATTAAGTACACCTGATACTACAATAAACCATTGAGAAACTTTGTTCCATTTTTTTTGGGGTCAAACCATACTTGCACCCGCCTATTTGGCCAACAATGATACCAGGCAAATACAATTAATTATTCAATTCAAACTTTATTCCAGACACACAGGGTACATACAAATCATATACATCACACAACAAATTAAACAATTCAAAAAACATAACGTCATGAATAGAGGCTGACTGTCCAGTGTTTACTCAGCCTGGACGAGTACCGGAGACAGCTCTTCTCAGGATTCACTATATCCTCAATAATACTGTTCCGGGACTCATCCAGGCGAGACATGAATCCATACATAGAGTGCCTTAAGAGAGCCTCACATGTGTGGATTCAACACGTTACAAACAAATGACTGGCACTGTGCCATCTAGGGACCTTAAAGGTAGGGTAAGTCATTTACTTTTGTTAAAATAAGTGTTTAATAGCTCTATATTCTGATAGTACTCATTGCTATAGAGTGTTTGTTCAGTAAAAGGAGTCTCCCATGTCTCTCCAGCTCTTCATTAAACAGAAAATGAATTTTCAGTGCTCTCTCCTGATTGGCTTAAATGTTGTCACCTACCTGAAAATGTATTTATATTATGTTTACTAAAGAGCTGGAGAGAGACCCCTGTGACCGAACAAACGCTCTGTAGCAATGATTACTATCAGAATATAGTACTTTAACCTTTTAGCAAAAAAAGAAATATATATATATATCACTTACCAGAATTCTCAGGGCATCATTGTAGGCCACTTTAAGCCTCCGCATGCTAACTTTATTGTATGTGCACCACAAGTAAGCTGTATACATGGGAGTGCAAATGCTTTAAAAAAGTGCACACATACTGAGCCTGCGAAGCAGCATATTAACCTGGGCATAAAGTTTGCGGCACTGTACCTGCTTTAGCTTTTTATAGTTCAGTTAAAACTGTATTAAAGACAAACATGCAACACCAAGTAGTTGCTTTTGTTGCTCTTTCTTTCTCTCTCTCTCTCTCTCTCTCTCTCTCTCCTGTGAGAGATGGAGCCTGCAGTAGTGTGAGCTCACTATCATCCCATCTAACTGGGATGTGTGGCCTCGCTCTACAGTATCTGATCCTTTCAGACAGTCAGGAGAGAGCATCGACCTTTTTTGCCACTTCATAGCCTCACTGAGCCGGCGTTATTTGTTTTACAAAAACCTGCAGTAAGAATCCGCCGTGGTGGGTCACAGTTCACGTCACAACGTCTACATACTCTTTACAGCCAACAGGGGGCGATCGATCACTGCTGTGTACTGTAGTTCTGTGGGAGAACACTCTTCTTTCACTAATGACATAATGATTCGTGCAAAAGAGGGGAAAAAAAGTCCTCAGGGTTGAAGATTCTTATCGTCTTAATATTGGAGTCAAAGATGAGAGGGTGAAAGAAGAAGTGTTCATGCCCTGCTAACTACCTGTGCTAATGAATGTCTGTGTGGTGAATATTATGTTCCTTTTACTCACCAAGGATGTCTTTAAACCATGGGTCAAAGACATACATAATTGTGTGATAATTGAACTATACTGTAGATCCATGGTGTTTCTGCTGACCAAGCTGACAAAACTCTTGTGAGGTGCTCTGTTTCCAACACACGCACACACGCCACGCACGTGTGTGTTTCTAAAAAAAAAGGATATTGCTCACATTTTTTGCAAACTCAACATGGCGGAACCAGGGTGGAACAAGGCGAAAGGGGCTTTCTGGTTGGTTGGTTGGTCGGTCAGGGACCAATCAGAAGGCTGACAATGGGTCATTTAAGGCTCTGAGCTGGTAGGAGTCCAAAAGAAAAAGATATACAGATGGTAAACCATTCACATGTACACGTGCACATGCACACACAACAGCACCAACAGTATAGGCCTAGTAATTAAAAGCTGCTGGGCACACTTGCAAGTCATGAAAATAAACCCTCTGCAAAAAAAATAAAAAATAAAATAAAATATTTTTTTTTTGTTTTTTAAACGGCCGGCCTGGTCGGCCTGGAATGGCGCGGCCGTTCTGGAATTGTCCCAAATTTCCCAGTGGCCAGCACGTCCCTGGTATGGAGGATAAGCCAAACTTGACTCAGTGTTTACTCTTTAGTTTAGCTTTTTGACACATATAATGCTGGCTGATGCATACGTCTCTGAGTTTACGTCTCTCATTTCTCATGCATGAACACATGCTGGTGCCCACTGAGAACGTAATGACGTCACAGCTGAACGTCCCGTTATCCTTATAGAACAGCAGCACAATACAACAGTGTACCGTAATGCAGTAAGGGCACCATTGAATAACAACACCCTTCCACACACACACACACACACACACACACACACACACACACACACACACAGACACACAGACAGACAGGTGAGAGAGGCGCAAGCTTTGTGTAATTCAACAGTATCCAAGCTAGAATAACTTCCAGGATGATTTACTCTCAGGTTAAAAAATAAATGAATAAAAAACAGCCAGGAAGATAAGATATAAATCCATATGAATTTTGCGTTGACATTTTCCAAAGTGCATCATTTAATTTCCTGCCGTCTTCTTCATGGGATGAGGAGAGGATGAGGGGGTTACGATAAATCCAAGTGATCCCGGTCCAGTCTCTCTGCCCAACCCTCACATCTCCTGGACCTTAAGTGTCCGTCTGTGTCTGTCTGTCTGTCTGTCAGTGGTCCGTCCCTGACAAAAACAAACAATGAAGCAGCTCTGCATCTTGTTACTGACACTACATTCCCACACTGGAGCGAGAGGCGGAGAGAGAGAGGTGGAGGAGAGAGGGTGAGGGTGGGAGGGGTTGGGGCTGGGGGGATGCTCTGAAAAACTGATGCAGCGGCTGTTGTTAGAGGTTGCAGATTAGAGGAGGGATTGGGGGAGAGAAGGAGACTGAGAGGAGGGATATTTACATACCAAAACCATACATACATACATACATACATACATACATACATACATACATACATACATAAGGGGACAAATTATGTTTTCACTCCTGTCTGTCCATCTGTGAGCAGCTAATCGTGGGCACTGCTGGACCGACTATCATATAACTTTGCACACACACTCCCGGGAGACCAAGGAAGAACCTCCACCCCAATTTTTTGTAGCGCCACCATGAGGCCGATTTTTGCCAAACAAAATCTTCCAAAATTCACCCAAATTGGTACACATTATCTCTTTATTCGTGTGACCAAGATCTTGGCCATGACTGGTTTTCAAAGTTTGTGTGTGGGGCCTATTTTGCAGCTTTGCACGCACAGTCGCACACTCAGTAGGCCAAGGAAGAACCGACAGCCCAGATGTTTCAAATCGCCCTTATGGTGGTGCTATAACCAGTCAAAACACAGCCCTGGGTAGTAGTGATGGGCGGGCCGACCCATAGCCCGCAGGTCCCGTGGGGCGTGCAGACGGGTTGTAGATTATGGCGCAATTATCACGGGGCGGGCGAGGCTTTCAGTGTAAACATAGAATTATGTTGAACATTTGAACTCCTTATCATAATATTAAAGTTCTTGTAGGCTAGTCAATACTGTTAACACATAATGGAATGCAGGTATTTCTATCCATGTCTCTTGTCATCTGTAAAAAATAACAATCGTATCCACAACCTTCTAGCCTGTGGCTAGAACACCATCTTCCATCGTTAAAAGTGAGGATCCTATCGTTGATTATTCCAGTGCTATTCTGTATTGTTTTTATGACAAGTTTACTGGTCTGTCCTTGAGGCTACACGTTAAGATATTGATGTATTCTGTAAACTGGAAATTACTTTTAGTCAGATAAGTCTTGTGTTGCTGCCAGGGTTTATGCTCTAGTGCAGCGCTACTCAACCCGCGGCCCGCTTTTTTTTAAGCACGGGATAAAAATATACATTTCCGTTCAAATATATGTGTTGCAATTTTTTTTTCCCCAAACAAACAGACAGACATACATACAGGTGCGTCAATTGTTACAGGCATTTCGGTTTTTTTGGGGGGTTTGACCCCCAATTTCTTTCGGCCGCACGGCTTCGCCGCGCGCCCAGGATAGGTGTCCGTTAATTCAATCTCTGGGATTTGGCAACCCTAACCTTGCCATACCTTAGCTTTTGCTGAACTGATGCCACTGGACATACACACAAAATAAACAGGTACACTTTCAATATGATGTCAAAAAGTGCATTTTCTTATAACAATAACAATGTGTAGTGTGTGTTACAAAATCCAAAATAGGACCGTCATTTTTAGCTGGCGGCCCCTTGGACTTTTGGTATTTTGCTGAGTGGCCCCTGAGCCATCTTAAGTTGAGTAGCCCTGCTCTAGTGTATACGTATACCCTCAGAGGACAAGCTCATCTTAGATCTGCTAATATTAACCTGTTTAATCACATAATTTAAATTGCGATTCGAGTCCATGTCCATTTTACTCCTTAGACCTCCACACACATGGATTTAAAAATGTCTAATGTTTCAATATATATGTTTGTGCTGATTTAAATAGTTTTATATACATTAGTACTAATTCATCTGTAGCTATTCTTATACAATAGGCTATTGGTGATTTCTCTTTCTCAGTCGAGAGAGAGAGAGAGAGAGAGAGAGAGAGAGGGCTTATTTTGTCTCTTTTTACTTTGACTGAATTATCGTTGCTTTGTACTATTAAAACACAGTATTTCTCTTAGGCGTTATGTATTAATTAAAAGTGTGCTTGCTTAACATCATTAACAACATGGAATTTCAGACACAAAATAATGTGTTATTGTCAGATAGTCCCTAGAAGGTAGACACACACTTCCTGGTTCCCCTCCCCCCCCTCCTCCTCCTCCTCCTCCTCCCCACACCTGTGTTAGACACACTGACTGGTGTTTGTTGACAAGCTCCGTTTTATTTGGAATTAAAAGAGTGAAATAAACAACTTATAATATAACAGTACACCTCATGGAAGTTAAAACTGCTGAGTCACATGTGTATTGTGTAACAGTTGAAAGAGAAGTTAATTAATCTTCAATAATTAACTGCATTGGAGCTGTGTTTATTGTCCAGGTGAGTTCTTTACAGTTAGATGCATAGAGACACACGGGGACTACAAATGTCACGCCCACTTTTGAGACAGCGCCGCTACTCGAGGTCCGTTAGAACGATGAACTGCAGCTTCCAATGCATTCCCTATGAGAGGATATGAAAGTTAGCCTACTTTTAAAATTATCCTGCATTAACTGAAGACGATATTGATTTAAATAAAAATATGTTTCCAAATGTATGGAGTGTCTTTGTCAACATATCTTCTTGTTTTCTTAATAGTTGATGTGTTTCACATTTAATTGGCCACTTTAACGAGTTACCCATAATGCTAACACAGCAGAGGGTAGACAGCAGACAGGCATTTCAGTGACATCACTGTCTTTACGAGCGCCGAGCGCCGACCGACAGCGTACCTACACTGTAGAGGCAGGAGAGGCGGTCGCCTGCCCAACTAAGATCTCGCCTCCCCTAGAAAAAAAAATAACCCGAAAATGTGTCATTGCGTGCTTAATGTCCTCAAAGTCACGCATCCAACAAGCTTTGAACTGAGCAGATTGGACCTTCTGTTCCAGAGATAATGACCAAAACCTATTGAAAACGGCCACTTTCGCCAGTTTTCTGGGTATTGAAAACCTCAAGGGATGCGTCCGTGATGCGACCACTTAAAGTCTGGATCTCCGATGCTAGCGGTTTTGACATACTGATGGAGTATATTATAGTATATTGTGGGTAGTATATCGAGATGAAAGATATGGGACATTAAAAAGGACAAATTAAACAAATGGGACAGATTATTAGAACACAAAAAAAACGCTACAGCCTCAGTAGTTAACCAGTGAAATGACGGTATTTTACAATGCCTCTCATAGAGATTGCATTGAGAGCTGCAGTTCATCGTTCTAACGGACCCAGAGTGTCAAAAGTGGGCGTGGATTTGTAGGCCTTCCGCTTCCGGCCGTGTGTCTCTATGCTAATGCTTACATAGGCCTACAATCCGTGGTGGAAAAAATATTCCCCTTTTGTTTTACTTAAAAAGTATCAACACTGCAATGTAGAAATACTCTGTTGAAGTAAAAGTCCGGAATTTCAAATGTACTTGAGTAAAAGTACAAAAGTATCGGTATCAAAATGTACTTAAAGTACCAAAAGTAGAAAGTACTCATTATGCAGAAGGTCCCAAATGTACAAAACTCTTTTGAAAATAGCAGATCTACAAGCTCACAATGTGTCGCTTCGCAACACATTGTGAGCTTGTAGATCGGCTATTTTCAAATGGCTGAAATGTATATAGGGCTGAAGTGGTTAATGTATGTTTTGTAATAATAAACAAAATCTACAAAGTAACTAGTAACTAAAGTTTTCAAATAATTGTAATGGAGTAAATGTACAATATTTGCCTCTGCCTCTGTAGTGGAGTAGAAGTAAAAGTACAGAACATTGGAAAGTAAATGTACTTAGTTACTTTACACCACTGCATACAATAGACTTGAATTGTGTCTTATTTCACTTTTATTATTTTAACAGAAACTTTGTCAGGATAAAGCTCTGTTGTGTTCTGTCAAGTGAATGTTGTTGTATTCTGCTGACTGTAGTGCTGACACATGCAGGTATTGCAGCTTGAAGCACATAGGTTATACATTAGGCCTATTTCAGTTTCAGTTATTTATATAGGCCTAATAGGCCTATATAAATAATTACACAATGTTTTGTAGGGCTGTCACAGCACCAAATATCCTTGTATGAAACCTCATACTTATTAAACTGTAAGTTCACACAAGTGGTTCTCAAAGTGGGGTTCGGGACCCCCAGGGGTTCTTGGCGGGGTACCATGGGGTCCCCAGCAAAATGTGTAAATATAGCATTAAAAAATATGTTTATCCACTTCAACCTATGGTATATAGGCTATATTTGAAAATTGTAGATGTACAAGCTCACAACACCTGTGACGTGTTGTGAGCTTGTAGCTCTGCTATATATTTATCTATCTGATAAATTTCAGATGGAGATCCAGAGCTAAACACATATTAATTTGGAGGTCCTTCACATGAAAAGGTTTAAGAACCACTGCTCTGGATTAAAACCTAATCTGTAAATTCCTCTGGATAAGAGCATAGCTCTCAACAAGCATAGTGATGAAGAGGATCTTATCAGCGATACAATGTTTTTACTGAATGTTCGCCCCAGAATAGGGAGGTTAAGGTTCATGTGTTTAAAAAAGGAAATGATTGAATATAAGACACAGATATTTCACAATGCTTGGTGTTCAGTGTTTCAGTCAATGAAACCATCACCGTTTACCAAGGATTGTTTAATTGAAAGTTATATCAGTGTTAGAACCTGATTAGCACATCGATTTCTCTCAATTTATTTCAAGCCATACCCTAGTCAGATTCCAAGACGTAGCTCTTGCATTTTTCAAAATGCCACTGGATAGAGTGGACAAAATAAATCAATGTGTATGGAAGAGAAACATTTTACTGTTTATTTGTTTGATGAAATGAAAAAAAATGTAAATGATGACAAAAAGAAGGATTGATTTTAGCAATGTTTCTGGGCTTTCTTTATTTCTTTATTTCTTTCTTTCCACTCAAGGCTTATCGTGATCCACCTAACCTACGCTGGACCTACACAGAGCCAAGGTGATGACCTCAAGCGGCCATCGCTCGATTAAGTCGCTGTGGTGTCTTGGGCTGCGACCAGGTTTGGTGCCCCCCGGTGACAGAGTTCACTTCACCAGCGGGGGGAGGGGTGCTGCCGACGACGCGTTTTTCTGCACCGTTTCACCACTACTTCAGCAGCCCCTGGACACTATTTTGCCTCGTGTTACTTGCAATAGTCCAGTCTTTTTTTCCTTGGTGTCAAAATTCAACAAACATCTGTATGGGGGGCTACCAAGGGTGAGTGAGAAGATGGCAACCATGAGAATGAAGCTGGTCGGTCAATGCCATTAACATGGAGTCCCCAGCAGGGGAGGAATTTACTGGCGAGTTAGCCAGATGTATGGAGGATGGAGATGACTGGAGACTCCGCTGGAGGGCTCATCTAAGGATGAACTAGAGAGAGAGGGGCTCTATCACTCTATCCAAAGTTTGATCCTGGCCATCACTTACACAACTGATGAAGTCAAGTAGAAGACGGCTCAAGGTAGGAACCTTGTTTTATTTGTTTGTTTGTTTTTCTCGTTGCTGATACTGCTGCTTGTGTTGTATGCTCTGTGTTGTGAATTCAAGCTGTTGTACGGTTGCTGTTGTTTCGGGAACCAATGACTTGGTGGCTGATGGAATTGAAGGCTGATGTGAATCTACAGTGTGTATGTTGTGTTGTGTCTACTACTGTTGAAGCTAGGGAGTTGTAACAGGGAACAGTATATGTGTATGTGGCTCTTGGTCACTTAATGTTGTGTTGTGTTGTGTTGTGCTGTGTTGTGACAGGGTGGCTGTATTGGTTCATTACTGGCTTGGTGGCAAAACCTCTGTCTATGTAGCCTATTCCTCATGGCTTTCATTATTTTTCTTTCTTTCTTTGTGTGATTAAACCGGTTAACTCAGTCACACTGTTGATTGCCGTGAATGGAAATGCTCTCCCCTAGTTCCCTTAAGCAACATCATGTACAGATGCGTTCAAATTTATGTTTCGATCGCAGGTTAAAATAGCAGATCTACAAGCTCACAACACAATAGGAGCTTGTTATTGGCTATTTTTGCTTGCCACCATTGTACAACAATGTTATAATAGCCTACAGGCCTTGAGTGGTTAATCAGACTCAACAATTGAATTGATTATAAAAAATCTGTTAGAACTTCTCTGTGCCTGTTCATTGATATATTGTATATAAAAGATAAAACATGCTTCTTAATTATTCGATTAACCATCATAAGCAGATTAATTTGGTTATTGGTTCTAAATGTCAGTTTCAATATAATTCCTGTTAATTGCCTAAATGCAGTTATGGAGTCAGCCCCTAGGTGGTGCAGTGTTCTAGTCAAACAGGACTACATGTGGGGGAAACAGTAACAGGATTTCAATATCACTCTGTGAGCTCTGTGTCTCTCAGTTGAGCCCAGTTACAATAATGCAATAGATTGAATGTAGCTCATGCTGTTAAGTGACATCTGAAACCCATAGCTCAACGGAGGTGGATTCTGCCTAAGTAGCGATGGCCGAGGAGGACATCTTAGTCCTTCCTGTGTGTGTGTGTGTGTGTGTGTGTGTGTGTGTGTGTGTGTGTGTGTGTGTGTGTGTGTGTGTGTGTGTGTGTGTGTGTGTGTGTGTGTGTGTGTGTGTGCGCGCGCGCGTGCGTGCGCGATGATGGTGGCTGACGTATACGTGTATGAGAAAGCAAACATGTGGAACATGTGTGTGTGTGTGTCAGGAAGTGTGTATAATTGATGAAGCCTGCCTTTTACAAAGTACTCAAGATGTCGCAGGTTCAAATGCCAAGAACACAGTGTTTACCTCACTGCAACTCCATGGCTGAATGCCAAGCCATCTAGAACAGTGGTTTCTTTCTACACGGCCATCTTCTGTCAAACTGTTACCCCTAGCGGATTAACTCACACACACACTGTTGTGTGCACTGGAGCACGTTTTACACTAACCTCACCACATCTAGTGATGGTCAACTTTAACACGTTCCACAGACACTTCACCACATGTAGAGATGGTCAGCAAAACAAAGGGTCATTGTATTTCAACAACACCTGTAAGCTCTCTTGAGATTCCCCAGCACAGTACGAGCATACTGTATGAACAAATGTAGAAAGAAAGTCATCTACTGAATATATTTGAATGTAGAAGACCTTCCACACTGCTTTCACTATTTTATTTCTACCGCGTCTCCTCTCTTCTACCAATTTTACATTTCCTTCTTTCAATTTTGATTTCAAATAGGTTTTATACTCAATATCAATCCCTTTGAATTACTTTCCTTTAATCCCCTGTGCACTTTCTTTTTGCTGCAGGTCAGGAACCCTCAGAAAACCTGAATCTTTGCTGAGCAGAGGTTAAAGGTATTTTAAAGACATTTCATGGTGTTCATAACACCAAGACTACAAATAGATTTTTCTGCAGTTCATCTTCACAAATGTATCACTAGACCTGACGTTGTATCGATCAATATTGTGTCTGATAATAAAGAGAGCAAGCTGGGAGACACTTATCATCATAGGTGGATGGTTTAAGCAGGTTTAGACTGTAATAATGAACCCTAGTCAACAAACAGGGTAAATGGTCAAGTAAATAGAGTGCAAAGAAAACAATTATGTGCTACAAAGTAACTAGGATACCAGGTAAACAGCGTTAGCAGCAGCAGCATCAAAATCAGTGGCTCTCAAACGGGATCCTTTTGTATAGACGAATCCACAGAGCGCTCCCCTGGCGCAATCATAACTGCAGTGTCAGAACGCAGCAGGAGTCTGACACCGCAGCACTCTGTAGATTTGTCTATAAGGTAGTTTATTTCTTTAATATTGCATTGAAAAACTAGAAAAAGTGCTCCTCGGAGCACAGGTCTCCGCCAGATCTGGTAGATTATTGTGGCCTCCTGGTGGCGCTAATAGGTCAATGTGAAAAGGGTGCCATTTCTTCTTAGGCCTTGCACGGCAATCAGACACTGCATTCATGATTTGAGGCATTTTGTTCCAAAAATGTGTTTTGCTAAATTAGACCTACTGGTGGCGCTATAACAGGCCAATGTGAAAAGGGTGGCATTTCTTCCTCGGCCTAGTGGGAATGTGCGTGCAAAATGTCACGGAAATCGCACACTGCGTTGATGATTTGAGGAATTTTGTTCAAAACGGACCTATTCTGCATACTTTGGAAGCCAATATTAGCCAAGTAGGATGGAATATGAAATATCGGACATATCCATCTTGAAAACATGACTATAGAGAAACTGTGTACCGATTTGCGTGATTTTTGGACAAAAAATGTGTTTTACAAAACTCAGCCTCCTGGTGGCGCTCTAAAAGGCATATTTGAAAAATGCAGGGCAAATGTTTTTCCTTGGCCTCTAGGGAGTGTGCGTGCAAAGTTTCACGCAGATCGATGCAGTTATAGCTAAAAACTTGAATCGGCCTGTTATAGCGCCACCATGAGGCCATGATTTGAAGTGGCATTTGTTCCTGGGCCAAGTGGGAATCTACGTGGAAAAATTCACGAAAATCACATGCTGCGTTCATGATTTGAGGCATTTTGTTCGAAATGAACCAATCCTGCAAACTTTGGAAGCCAATTTTAGCCAATCAGGATGGAATATGGAAAATCAGACAGATCCGTGTTGATCACATGGCTATGGAGATAGTGTGTACCGATTTGCGTGTTTTTTGGACAAAATCTGTAGGAGTAATATAAAAAAATGTGTTTAGCAAAAGTCGGCCTCATGGTGGCGCTATGACAGGCTAATCTAAAAAATGTGGGGCAGAGATTCTGCTGTGTCATCCAGGGAGTGTGTGCGCGCAGTTTCACAGCGACCGGGTCAACGGTGGCGGAGATTAGCTGGTCGCAGACAGAAGGACGGACACACGGACGGACGGACGGACGGACGGACAGGGGGAAAAACATACTCTCTCGCCATGCCTTTCGGCCTGGCGGAGACAATAACAAATGTCCCCAACAGGGGTTGTGTTAGTGATAGATAATCACTACAGTACAACACTATTGTTCAGGCCTGTAAGTGGCCCCAGCTGAAGAACACTAAATGTTCCCCTAAGCATACAGGGTACGACTGCCAAACCCATCACACAACAACAAGAACTTAAGTGCGCGCGCGCGTGCGTGCGCGATGATGGTGGCTGACGTATACGTGTATGAGAAAGCAAACATGTGGAACATGTGTGTGTGTGTGTCAGGAAGTGTGTATAATTGATGAAGCCTGCCTTTTACAAAGTACTCAAGATGTCGCAGGTTCAAATGCCAAGAACACAGTGTTTACCTCACTGCAACTCCATGGCTGAATGCCAAGCCATCTAGAACAGTGGTTTCTTTCTACACGGCCCTCTTCTGTCAAACTGTTACCCCTAGCGGATTAACTCACACACACACTGTTGTGTGCACTGGAGCACGTTTTACACTAACCTCACCACATCTAGTGATGGTCAACTTTAACACGTTCCACAGACACTTCACCACATGTAGAGATGGTCAGCAAAACAAAGGGTCATTGTATTTCAACAACACCTGTAAGCTCTCTTGAGATTCCCCAGCACAGTACGAGCATACTGTATGAACAAATGTAGAAAGAAAGTCATCTACTGAATATATTTGAATGTAGAAGACCTTCCACACTGCTTTCACTATTTTATTTCTACCGCGTCTCCTCTCTTCTACCAATTTTACATTTCCTTCTTTCAATTTTGATTTCAAATAGGTTTTATACTCAATATCAATCCCTTTGAATTACTTTCCTTTAATCCCCTGTGCACTTTCTTTTTGCTGCAGGTCAGGAACCCTCAGAAAACCTGAATCTTTGCTGAGCAGAGGTTAAAGGTATTTTAAAGACATTTCATGGTGTTCATAACACCAAGACTACAAATAGATTTTTCTGCAGTTCATCTTCACAAATGTATCACTAGACCTGACGTTGTATCGATCAATATTGTGTCTGATAATAAAGAGAGCAAGCTGGGAGACACTTATCATCATAGGTGGATGGTTTAAGCAGGTTTAGACTGTAATAATGAACCCTAGTCAACAAACAGGGTAAATGGTCAAGTAAATAGAGTGCAAAGAAAACAATTATGTGCTACAAAGTAACTAGGATACCAGGTAAACAGCGTTAGCAGCAGCAGCATCAAAATCAGTGGTTCTCAAACGGGATCCTTTTGTATAGACGAATCCACAGAGCGCTCCCCTGGCGCAATCATAACTGCAGTGTCAGAACGCAGCAGGAGTCTGACACCGCAGCACTCTGTAGATTTGTCTATAAGGTAGTTTATTTCTTTAATATTGCATTGAAAAACTAGAAAAAGTGCTCCTCGGAGCACAGGTCTCTGCCAGATCTGGTAGATTATTGTGGCCTCCTGGTGGCGCTAATAGGTCAATGTGAAAAGGGTGCCATTTCTTCTTAGGCCTTGCACGGCAATCAGACACTGCATTCATGATTTGAGGCATTTTGTTCCAAAAATGTGTTTTGCTAAATTAGACCTACTGGTGGCGCTATAACAGGCCAATGTGAAAAGGGTGGCATTTCTTCCTCGGCCTAGTGGGAATGTGCGTGCAAAATGTCACGGAAATCGCACACTGCGTTGATGATTTGAGGAATTTTGTTCAAAACGGACCTATTCTGCATACTTTGGAAGCCAATATTAGCCAAGTAGGATGGAATATGAAATATCGGACATATCCATCTTGAAAACATGACTATAGAGAAACTGTGTACCGATTTGCGTGATTTTTGGACAAAAAAAATGTTTTACAAAACTCAGCCTCCTGGTGGCGCTCTAAAAGGCATATTTGAAAAATGCAGGGCAAATGTTTTTCCTTGGCCTCTAGGGAGTGTGCGTGCAAAGTTTCACACGCAGATCGATGCAGTTATAGCTAAAAACTTGAATCGGCCTGTTATAGCGCCACCATGAGGCCATGATTTGAAGTGGCATTTGTTCCTGGGCCAAGTGGGAATCTACGTGGAAAAATTCACGAAAATCACATGCTGCGTTCATGATTTGAGGCATTTTGTTCGAAATGAACCAATCCTGCAAACTTTGGAAGCCAATTTTAGCCAATCAGGATGGAATATGGAAAATCAGACAGATCCGTGTTGATCACATGGCTATGGAGATAGTGTGTACCGATTTGCGTGTTTTTTGGACAAAATCTGTAGGAGTAATATAAAAAAATGTGTTTAGCAAAAGTCGGCCTCATGGTGGCGCTATGACAGGCTAATCTAAAAAATGTGGGGCAGAGATTCTGCTGTGTCATCCAGGGAGTGTGTGCGCGCAGTTTCACAGCGACCGGGTCAACGGTGGCGGAGATTAGCTGGTCGCAGACAGAAGGACGGACACACGGACGGACGGACGGACGGACAGGGGGAAAAACATACTCTCTCGCCATGCCTTTCGGCCTGGCGGAGACAATAACAAATGTCCCCAACAGGGGTTGTGTTAGTGATAGATAATCACTACAGTACAACACTATTGTTCAGGCCTGTAAGTGGCCCCAGCTGAAGAACACTAAATGTTCCCCTAAGCATACAGGGTACGACTGCCAAACCCATCACACAACAACAAGAACTTATGATTGAAAGTTCTGCCAGAACATCCTGGCAGAGAAGTGTTTCTGATGTGCTGTGTTCAATCACTGAAGGGACAATCTGAACAACACTACTGCTCTCCATAAAACACCTGTCTCTCACACACGCACGCACGCACGTACGCACGCACGCACGTGTACACACACACACACACACACACACACACACACACACACACACACACACACACACACACACACACACACACACACACACACACACACACACACACACACACACACACACACACAGCCTCTAAATGGCCTTTCTCTCAAAGGAGAAGTGGTAACCGGTGCTGACATGAAGGGAGGGAGGTGAATTTGCCTCTGTCCTTTCCCAGGGAAGCCTTTGACAGTAGGAGAGACTCCACCAGCCTGAGGGAGAGGAGAGACAGATTAATGCAGAGCCCTTTAATATTTCACATGAAAACATATGACCACTCTGCTGCCCTTCTCTCTCTCGCTTGGCTAAGAGGAGTTACCCGGCTCTTGGTTTTGTCTGTCTGTCTGTCTGTCTGTCTGTCTGTCTGTCTGTCTCTCACTCTATCTAGGCTATAAGCCTGAGTATTTCCGCCTAGCAGAGAGACACAGCAGTGAGAGACAAATATATAATATCAGGTCTGAGTTCTGAACACTAGACCCCGTCAATTTAGTAATCCGCCTAGCAACACAGCAGCTCACTCTGAATCATTGTACTGGTGGTTTTACCACAGATCCTCACTGTCTGTCTCTTATAATTCATTATTTCTGGTGACAGACACAGTGAACAAAGTGTGCGCTATCCCTCACCATTAATAAATTGCCATCTGGCTATCTATCTAGTCACACAGAGAGAGCTTATCCTCAGCCATCCTTTATTCAAAACTGACCATGGTACGTTGCAGGCAGATTGCAGAAATACACATTTAAATCAACTCCTGACCAATCACGATATTTGACTGTTCAACTAATTAGAACATTTTGGAGGTTAGGAGTATGCCACAGGATTTACAGTATGTGAAGATGACTCCTTTGAGTTGTTTTTTGTACAATTTTAGCTTGGTTTGGATGCTCTTCAAATAGCTTTTTTATTAACTTATGCACTATTAGCTAATAATAGTCCATTTGCACTAAATAGGCACTTATAAACGCCCCGCATGTGGATAATTTAACTTGCTCCTCTTGACATTTTTTGATGAGATAGTAGCAAAAGTAAAATGGCCGCCTGTTATTTGTGTCAGCCGCTGGCAGGTTGATTGTGTGGCTGCTCACGGTGTTCTCTAATTCATAATGCAAACTATTTAACATGTCATTCTTCATCTACCTCTTAGATTACACTCCCTCTCCACACGCACGCACGCCGTACTGTACTCCCCAGTGATCTCCTGCCTCTCTCCACCCCAAGCAGTGTGCTAATGTGATGTTACGGTTTCACACACACACACACACACACACACACACACACACACACACACACACACACACACACACACACACACACACACACACACACACACACACACACACACACACACACACACACACACACACACACACACACACACACACACACTATAGTGCTAAAGTAAATCTCATTGGAGGGCACATGAGAGTGTGATGTGCTTTATCTTCCATAATTAAAAGTAGGCTCAAACAATGGAGGTAATTAATATAATGCAAATATAATGAAGCTCTTTTTATAGGCTAGTGGAACCTGCTGGCACAAGCTGTGATCTCAATTGTTGCTGATATAATGTAATAAATAGCAGAGCAGCCTAATACACAACTATAATGTTTTTTTCAATCCTCCATTCATTAGTGTAGATCTCTCTCTATGTCGTCCTCAGACGAGCCCTCCATCGGTGTCTCCAGTCATCTCGGTTCTCCATACATCTGGCCAGCTCCTTTGTGCTTTCTGCACCAGCATCTTTCCTTAGAACATCCACATAGGTAGGTGTGGGATGTCCTCTTGATCGACGCCCGTGTGTTGGTTCCCACAGTACAAGCTTTTTGACCGGGAATTCTCGGTGTCGGTGGCAGTGGCCGGCTAGTTTCATCCTCCTGACTGCTATCTTTTCTGATACACTTGGTAGTAACCCGTACAGATGCATGTGCTTGTCCTGGATCTAGATGTAGTCATACTTCAGGACATATTTATTGCTACACTGTGCCTGCTATGTGTACATAAATATATAGTCTCTGTAGGCGTATGGTAATAAGGCAGCTACATGTTTATATATAGAAAATGTGGGCTATCTTTCAGGACAAATGCTGCTGTCTTGTCCTCTCCTGTGTCCTTTACCGTTCCAACCACAGCACTTGCTGCCTGATTTCATTTGTATCTCATTATTTTTGTTGGAAATGTTCCCTCGTGGCATTCATAAACATTAACATTACTGCCTTTAAACTACAGACCAGATTATTGCCCTGAAGATGTTCACTGGTGCTGTAAACTGCATGTGTTTGCTGCTTCGTCTGTAGTCAAGGGGAACTGTTCTCTTGATATTGGTGCTGAAATATATGGAGCTGTCCAGTGCTGAAATGAAACAACTGGACAGTTACACAGCCAAGCTTCGACGGATCAATGGGGGGAATGATACTGTGTGTGTGCGTGGTGCGTGCGTGCGTGCGTGCGTGCGTGCGTGCGTGCGTGCGTGCGTGCGTGCGTGCGTGCGTGCGTGCAATTGTGTGCGTGAGAGTACCAGGGGGGACAACTCTGTTAATGGTGTTGTCTGTTTCCGTAGCCGCATGCTGCCAAGATGTTGATTTGAGTTGATACATACATTTCACATGTGGAGACATTTCAGCCCCGCTAGCTTCCTGTCCAAAACCACACTGTCCCAAAGGACACACATCTGTGTGTAGAGAGAAGGGAGGCCACCTCCAAACATTGCAGATCTGGGAAGTATATTGTATTAACATTCTCTACCAGACAGATTGGTTAAAATACATTTTTATTCAATAGAATAAGTTCCAGATTGCAGCTTTACACGTATATGGTGTAATGCAATTCAAGTCCTGCTTTAAACGTATATGGTGCAATTCAAGTCCTGCCTTGGGAAAATGTACAATGACAATGCTCTTTTTGGTTTGAACTGGTTTCAATAGCGATAATTCCTAGTGTTGATTTCAGAGTTGTTGTGTTCAATCAGGTGTTTATTTTAGCTATCAAAAGTGTTACATTAGCTCCATTAACTCTCTCTAGATTGGCCATTGTTTTCAAAGTGGAACTGTTTATTGCTTCAGAGTGTGATGGATGCATGCCAAGAATGAGAGGGTACAGCTGTGTGGGTGAGATGCAGAACACTGCTGTGTGCACCTAAAAAATTAAATAGCTACAAACTCCAGCCTTGATGTAATGTTGTCATCGATGCTGGAGTGTGCGACTATCATATTTTAATGTAGTTGTATTCCACCAAAGTCCCAACTATGAATGTACACAGCTAGCATGTTTTATATTATGTATTGCTCTTCTAATAACATACTTAACTACAGTATGTATGAACCTGCTGACATTCTCAGCTAGATTGACCCCAAAAAAACGGTTTTAGTTTATGCACTAGAGGAAAAATAGGGACTTTTTAGATTTCCTCAGATCTTTTATTTTCTGTCTGGACAGACTACATCCCATAGCCTGGAGGGATGATTGCACTGATTACCTACAGTAGTTCATTGTTAGGCCAACAGGCTGACTAGTGACTTCATCAGTCACTGACAGATTCAGTCAGTCACATTATTTACTATTATTATAATGCAATAATAGTACACAATACAACCTGTTTGTCAAATAAAACATGGGTAATAGCAATTATAAATGAATCCGAATACAAGTGGGGTTTTGCTTATTTTTTTTAAGAGTTGCTCAGTTACCTAAAATGTAATATTAGAAATGTTAATAGACATCTGGCTCCCTTTGAAACGAGTGGCCACACAGAACCAGGCTGTTGTCCAGTCTCCAGATTGAACAGATGTGAGGGTGTAGTTAATACCTTACTGTGGCAAAGTGACATCTGGTGCTCTGAAGGCAAAAATAGTGGAAACAGATCAGTACTGTGGATCAATTGGAATTCAGCAGTCAGATGAATGCAGCAGCAGATATGTGTCCTCATTGCAAAGCCCAGGGGCAGTGAAGTGGAAAAATGCATTTATGCTGTTCCTCTGTTTGTGCAGCCTGGCTGTGAGTCGATAATATTCCACTCTATCCACAGTAAATGCAAAACGAATGATGTCAATAGGAGTGCTGAGAGAGGGCAGCCTGGACCAGGGGGGCAGGAAATTGAATCTTTCCACATCCAACATCTCTATTCACCTGAGTGTTGTAAACAAATACTAGTCACATATCACCTCATCCAGGATTAGATTCACCTTTGATTGGGCCTGTGTGAAGCGAGCTAACAGTTACATTGCCTCAGATGAGAGGCTGCTGCTCGATATATCTTGGCCAATCATCCAGGGAACGTAGTGACGAGTCCCTAACAAGGTAGGAAGGCAAACGCCTGGACATGAGCAGCACCCAAACACAACAAACCCAAAATGAACTCACGTCCTCCCCATCACACTGGATAGTTCTTTGTAATGCACTGAAAACGGAGGTTGCAAACATGATGCGAAGGACCATGATTATCATCACTGTCCATTCTAAACCCCTCATTGACTTCCCCAGCTATAACATCACGTTGATAGTGGACTGTGTGTGAGAAAGCTACAGGCATTAAGCTGCATTCATTGGTGCATTGGGGACGATCTGGTAATGACAATGAGTGGCGTCCATTATGTCTTCTGCTGTGGTAATAGTGATAGGTCTTCTATTGGTGTAGGTGCTTACAGGGGTTATGAGCCTGTTCAGGGCTCATCATTACAGAGACGTTAAGTATTGGGGGGGCAATCACTGTCATCTAAATGTCAGGCAGTTTAACACAAGGCACACTTCATGCGTCGTTCTTCTATTGGCAGCATTGACTTCCATTTGGTCCTGGTAATTCTATCCACATTGATTTGTGCTATTATTAAAATAATTAATGCTATTGCTATTTGCACAATTAATCTGCCAGTCTATTTCATAATCTCACTAACTTTGGTTTGTTAATTTGCACTTTTGAACATTCTACCATTCAAGTCCTCTGCTTGTTAGTGTTCTAAATCATTTTTGTTCTGTCTCTGTAATCATGATTTGAGTTGACATAGTAAATTAATGTGTCTCAATGTGCCCGCTTATCAATTCCATTTTATTTTAGAATCTCTCCATAATATATTTGCTAACCACTGTAATTCATAGCATTCATTACAATACCACCTTGCCATTTCACATAATTTAGTAGCAAGTTAAGCTTTGCCATTTTAATTTATTTGTAGCCTTGTCTGACTTAATTAATGTTAGTTTCCACACAGTTTAAAATGCATTGCGTATTGGATCGTATATCCTTACACTGGCACCACAAGCATCCGAATGTCGGTGCTGAAGCCTGCATTTGTTTATGGGTGTGTATAGGCAGCCTTTATTGGAGCTTTTTGCACCTGATTGCTTTATGTCCATTGTGCTTTGGTCAGGCAGTGGCGACCAGCCCACAAATCACACCTCATTTCCACCCTGAAGTGGTCCAGGTGGGAGAGCACACATGATCAGTTCTCCATTCCACTGCCAGGGAAAGCAGACACATTAACTTTAAAGTTGTACAATGCAGGTCCACAAATAACGATTTTTAGCAGCCTCTGCTGGTCATTACCGTCACTACAGGCCGTTCATTTATTCCTGCGTTACCCAGAATTCCATTTGTTTTCACTGGAAGACGGAAGCGTTTCAAAAAGCGTTCTTTTAATTGTTTTATACTATCTGTGGATCGTTTCTCTTAGCCAGTGGAGCTTTAGTTACCGTGAGCTGTGTTTTCATTTGCTGTTGTTTCTACATCTTCAAATGCTACAATCTCTTAAAAACAGCGTGAGATTCCTTTTTGTTATTAGCACGGTAGTTCCTGGCCAAACAGGAAACCGGTGCATTTCCTTTTCCGTCTTCCGGCCGGATGACGTCATTTTCGCGGGAAAGGCTCACCGAGACACATTTTCAATAGAAATGATAATAGAAAAGGCTTTCGGGGGTGAAATTCATGGAGTGGGTGTTGTGAAACATTTGCCACTCACAAAAGATGTTCAATTTAACTTTAGTTTTGTTGAAAAAGTTACCTAGTATTACTTTAAGCTTTGCCTTCACTTCCAGCTGTCGCTATGATCAGTTGTTATCTCTGTGTGGTGGGTAGGCTTGGCGTCTATGCTCTAACTAACCAGAGAGTCTAAACCTAGGATGGATCATGTATGGAACGCTGGATGGCTTTTAATTTGAAATGATGGATACAGGAAGAAATCACACACTTTTTAGTCACAGGGGTATAGTTTTCCCCAATGTCTTGTTTAAGAACTGTTTTAATATGGCCAGTTGGCTTATCATTGTTAATTGACACACTCTCACTGTCTCATTGTGTTAGACAGAAACCGTTTCATGATGGTGTATGTTTTAATTTAAATTAAACCTATCTAACAATACAATATACATACATAAGGGTTAAAGAAAAGAAAGACAAAGCTTTGCTCCGTTTTCTATAATCAGTAGCTACGTGATTTTACAGTTCCTAGTTGATGTAAAGATCATTTGAGAATATTGTGTGGCTGTACAGCTCTGGACTGGAATATTCGCCAAACGGACACCTCTGTGTTTGTGAGCGAGCAGTCACTTTACTCTTTCAGCGGGCTTCTTTGACATCAGTTGAAACTTTAATCTCTCAAGGACATTTGGTGTGATTTGAAGAACATATTGGTCTCAGTTGCATTAAAAACTGTCAGATGAATATACCAGAGCTGTTTAGCCATGTCACCATCTATTGTCACCACAACAAATAGCAATAACATTCTAAATGACCTTGTTACACAGTTGTTGAATAATGAAATTAATATATGTAGAGAGAGCATACTTCTAAATGCATTCTTTATTCCTTATTTGTATTGACTCAAGACTGTGTCTATGGCAGTCATTTAGTGTGATTGATGTGTGCCATTATGAGTTTGTATGCAACAAATACAATGCATCCGTTTTATGGATGCATTTAGCTACAATACTTCCCTAACTGAATTATTCTGCAAAGGTTTTCTAATACACTATTATGGCAATTATGTTTTTTTTACATACTATTGCCATATTGATAAATACTCATTGCAAGGTCAATAAGCCCTATTCAGTGCTAACGAGATGAAACTAGAAAAAGTGCTCCTCGGAGCACAGGTCTCCGCCAGGTCAGGTAGGTTGTTGTGGGCCAGCAATGTTCGGAATTCGCCAATGAGGATGGAATAGGAAAAATCGGACGGAACCATCTTGATCACTTGACTACAGAGATAATATGTACCGATTTGCATGATGTTTGGACAAAATGTGTTGGAGTAACATAAAAAAGAGAAGTGTTGCAAAAATCTGCCTCCTAGTGGCGCTAAAATAGGGCAATGTTAAAAGGGTGCCATTTGTTCCTCAACGAAGTGCGAATGTGTGTGCAAAGTTTCACCCCAATCGGACGCTGGGTTCATGATTTGCGGCATTTTGTTCAAAACGGGCCACTCCTGCAAAGTTTAGATGTCAATCTTAGCCAATCAGGATGGAATATGAGAAATCAAAGAGATCCGTCTTGATCACATGACTATAGAGATCATGTGTACCGATTTGGGTGAAATTTTGATAAAATCTGAAGGCTTAATATAAAAAAATATGTTTTACATAAGTCGGCCTCCTGGTGGCGCTATAAAAGGCAAATGTGAAAAATGCAGGGCAAAGGTTTTTCCTTGGCCTCTAGAGAGTGTGCATACAAACTTTTACACAGATCGGGACAGTTATAGGTAAAAACACGAATTGGCCTGTTATAGCGCCACAATGAGGCTGATTTGAACATTTTCAAATGGCATTTCTTCCTCGGCCTAATGGGAATGTGTGTGCACAATTTCACGGAAATTGCATGCTGTGTTCATGAGTTGAGGCATTGTGTTCGAAACTTCTGCAAACTTTGGAAGACCATTTTTGCCAATCAGGATGGAATATGAAAAATCGACACCCAGTGTGAAGTGAGCGGTGCTATTTATGAGTTATTGATTTCATCATGCAACTCGGTAGCCAATCACAGCACGTCCTGCGAAGTGACGTGCTTACATTTTTTACATTAATATTAATTTCATCATGCGTCTCGCTAGCCAATCACAGCGCGTCTGCGAAGTTTGAAGTTAATTTCATCATGTGTCTCGCTAGCCAATCACAGCACATCCTGCAAAGCTTAGCGTATGGGCGTGTTTTATACAGCATGGCGTCACAGCGAAAGACACATTTTCACGACGGAAAGAAAAACTTTCGCCACGGTTGGGTCCTAAACCCTCTTATAGGAGCGGTTGCACCGCTCAAAAATCTGAAAGACCAGTTTCTTTTAAGGACTATAGAGATACTGTATACCGATTTGCGGGATTTTTGGCCAAAATCTGTAGGAGTACTGACCAAACATGTGTTTTGCACAAATCGGTATGAATGATTGATTGCGTGAAACAATCACCTGTGAGTCCAGTCTCAATGTTAGTAAACAAATAATTGGTCTACAGAGTGTTTGTTCAGTAGCAGTGTTAAATAGCTCTATATTGTGATTGTAATCATTGCTATAGTGTTTGTTCAGTAACAGTGTTAAATAGCTCTATATTGTGGTAGTAATCATTACTATAGAGTGTTTGTTCAGTAACAGTGTTAAATAGCTCTATATTGTGATAGTAATCATTGCTATAGTGTTTGTTAAGTAACAGTGTTAAATAGCTCTATATTGTGATAGTAATCATTGCTATAGTGTTTGTTCAGTAACAGTGTTACATAGCTCTATATTGTTGCGAACGCAGCGGAAGGAGGCGCGGCGAAGGCGCGCCTCCGCGCAAGTGGAGCTTACTATGAAACCGTGCTCGGCTTGTGGGTGTGTGTCTCTGTGTCTCTGCGTCTCTGTGTGCAGTCTGTGCACTATTGTGTGCACTGCCTGTGTGCAGCCAAGTAAATGTCCAATATAGACGTACCATACATCAAATGAAAGGTCTTTGAAAACTGAACACACCTGTCAAGGTTGCGTTTAAGCCCGCCCCTTCCCCCGGAAGCCACGCCCCGGAGAAGGCTCCTAAAAACTCCCCATTGAAACCCCATGTTAAATGAAAAGTGCCCGAATCGCTCAGAGGGGGTCTACGAACAAATACTTCGGGCTCGGAATTTGGCTCCGCCCCCCGGAAGTGGGTGAAACAGGCACTTCAAACACTTTGTTGAATTGTTCAAAAACATTCAAAGTTTTTTTTTGGTGAATTTGTATTTTTCTAAGATGCTCCTTTTAACGCAGAAATGTTTTGTATTTTTATTTTTATTTTTTTATTGGTTACTTTTTCTTTAATACATTTTTTTCATTATTATTTTTTTTTTTTGCGTTCGCTTCCCGCACTTGTGTAAGGGCTTAGATACATGGGAGTTAAGGGTAGCACGATGTATTTCAAGAGATACATTTATGTTTCACAATTTAGTGTATTTGACTTGAGGCGGTATATGTTTTCGTTTGTGTCCTTGTGCTTTGTCAACGTGTGGACACGAATAAATTGTGTGTGTGTGTGTGCGTGTGGCTGGATGGATGATGAGACTGAATGCATTTGAAAGCTTGTATGAAGCCAGACTATGAGCCATGCAGCTCAATTACTGTGCGCACACAAAGGTCAAACGATAACTGGTTGCTCTGTGTACTCACGCGTACATCAAACATGTGTACATGCTCTTAGAAAACGATTAAATGAACAGCAAAGCAATCCAGCCACTCCAAAGTCTAAGAAATGTCCACGAGGAGGATATACGTTAAAAGCCTTTCATTATCGTTATATTTTATATGTTTCAACCTTCGTCAGGGCTTTAATTAATAAAAACAGACAAACTACTATAGCCATTAAATTACGTAATGAAGCCACCAGGGCATTACCAGGTGTTCTGCACTGCCCTCACATTAATGACTCGTGTTTATGCTCAGGACTCTGGAGCTTTTGCTCTTGGTCTACTGGGATTTCACTGCTATCACTAAGACCTGGAACGCATCTGTGTGTCATTTTTAGATTTCGTTGGGCTATTAAAAAATAGCAGATATACAAGCTCATAGCTCATTGTAACAGAGTAAAAAATGTTCGCTTTAAAAGATATATTAAAACATGTTGTATTCAAAAATAGCAGATCTACAAGTTCGGTGCCGCGCTATGAACTTGTATATCTGCTATTTTTGAATAAGAAATCTAAAAATGACACACAGATGCGTTCCCGGTCGGTCTTAATGGGTTAAAGAACTAAGTGAACTGTGCCGTGCCATGAAACATGTTTCACGTGTTGCGGCAGTGGCTCAGGGGTAGAGTGGCCGGTAGAGCGGCCGGATGGAAGCCGTGAGGTTTCCAGTTCGATCCAGGGCTCCCCCAGAAGAGTTACTGCCGAAGTGTCCTTGAGCAAGACGCTGAACCCCTAATTGCTCCTGATGAGCATTAGGAGATGAGCATTAGGAAAAATCCCCAAGATGGACTCTTAATGAAGGTGACTGAATGACATGTGTCCCAGTAGATGTGGAGGTTAGCCGGCTAGCAAAGAAAGTGAAGAAAGTGATGGCTAGAGAGGAATTAAAATGAATGAACTTTTTAATGACTAGACCGATTTTTTTTTGTCTGCTTTTATAGCTTCTCCATATTTCCGGGATAAGCACGTTGTAAAACCTGAGCATGTCCTCAGAATTATGTCATATTATTCCAGATGTGAGTCATTTGACCACCATCTCTCCAGGGTAAGGCCGCGTCCACACGGAGACGTTTTAAAAAATGGCACAGAGTCGTTTTCAAAAAGTTTACCGTACACACATAATTGTCCCAAGAAATGTGTGTGTCCACACGAAACCACTGAAAACACCACAAATCCACTGAAAACGTATATATGCCCGGCCTGTAAAGCTGCCACAAAACACCAAAAAGTGAGAGGAAGAGTGCGATGTAAACACAAACAGCAGGTTGTATATGCTGTTCTCCATGTCCACTTGTTGCGGACAGTGATAGGGTAGGAGCAGTACATTTTGCTGTAAAAGCCCTATCGTGTTCTGAAGCATGAACGCAACGCTGACGGGGGCCGCCATGTTTGTTGTTGTTTTCGGTGGGGGGGGGTCAGCGCATTGCGTCGGGTTAAGCATGCGTCTAAACGATTAAACCCTTTTGCGGATACACCTAAAAACTTCTCCGTGTAGACGTGGTCTCCGTGTAGACGTGGCCTAAGAGAAAAGAGTCAATATGAAGCAATCAGATGGTGTCATGCTCTGTGTTTGCCTGTGGACAGTCTTCAATAAATACAGAGTCCTGCAGGCCTTTGTCACTGGCTGTATGATCTGTCACTCAAGCTGTGGAATGGGCAGGAATTGTCTGTGATCAGCTGCTGTTCATGGCCATATGTTGCCCCTGGTTTTGTGTGTGTGTGTGTGTGTGTGTGTGTGTGTGTGTGTGTGTGTGTGTGTGTGTGTGTGTGTGTGTGTGTGTGTGTGTGTGTGTGTGTGTGTGTGTGTGTGTGTGTGTGTGTGTGTGTGTGTGTGTGTGTGTGTGCGCGTGCGTGCGTGCATGCGTTATTTTGTTGGAAAATCCTCCAGGGGATAATAATGAAGGCAGGGCTGAGGGAGGAGGTTAAATCTTGGTCCAGTAGGTCTTATAAATGGTGGGGGGTCCTGACATGGCTGAATGCACCTTGACAACAGAACGCTCAAACAGATCACTCACAGTACCTGTTCTCACACTGTTATCTGTGTATAGATAATGCACACACGCAGACGCACGTGACACATGGTTCACTCACAAATATTACCAACACAAACACAATTTAGGATGGTTAATGCTGGTGCCATCTCATAAATTGTTAAGCTGACTGGTGGGCAAATTAGAACAGGAGCAGACTCATTACAGAACCTGCTGTGTGGAGCAGCCCAGACAGAGCCTGAAGCAGAACCCAAACCCACAAGACTCTGGTACCACCACAGCAGTGTTAATGTCTGACCCAACAAGACTCTGGTACCACCACTGCAGTGTTAATGTCTGACCCAACAAGACTCTGGTACCACCACTGCAGCGTTAATGTCTGACCCAACAAGACTCTAGTACTACCAGTGTTGTGTTGTGTTCTGATCCAACCTGAGTTCAGAAAATGTTGTCACTTTACTGTAATGCAGTTTTAAGACCAGGAAAAGAAAACATGTAAGCTACAGTATATCACAATAACAAAATGGTTTAGCCAAATGTTACTGCACCGTAAATGCTGCGATAGGAAATCTACAGTGAACCGCCAAAACGTATGTCTTTACCGAAATCTTCATACCTTTAGTTTTTCGTGTACTTCAACACAATGCTGAGATATGTGCAGTTGGGGATGTACTCAAATGTATTTAGAAGGATGAAGCATGAAAGTGAGATTATATAATGTTTGCCTTCTTTTTCATTGAAATACATTATGAAATTGAATTGGAACAGAAGGGCAATTGCATGAATTCTGAACATGAGATTAGTCCTGGTACTTACGATCAATACTGTACGTGCTCTTTAAAAGTGTCTCATCAAGATGTTAAAGATACTGGACACCATATGGAACAACAACTTGGGAATCATCTACATCTATCTAAAGCATGTTGATAAACAGAACTCTTTTCAAAGCCACACAAACCTAAAAAGGCTGCTCTTTTTCAGGCTTGCATTTTTCTTTGTGACTTAATTAGCTTGCCTTTTTCTTGTCACAGCAACAGGACTGAAGAGCAGATATTATTGCTTGGATTTACAGACCCTAACCCAGAACAGGGCCTGAATAAAATGGAACGCATGAATTTATAGTATAAGCTTTAAAAACTAGGAAGAGTACCACACATCTCCAGGAGGAACAGTCCAGTGCTTAAGTTCTCAGAAAAAAGAAAGCAAACTGCAAATAATGTTCAGGAGCACACGGATGCAATACCAGGTATTTTATTGGTAGAAATAATTGACTCTGCTTCATCAGTCATTATGTACAAGTATAATTTGTGCAGGGCAATTGCATAAACTCAGACTCCACATAATAATCCACTGTGTGTGGTATAAATTAAACAAGACATCGAGTCAATTAACAGCTTGGCTTCCCTGTGCAATTGAAAAAGCTTTTAGACCGCTAAATGAATTACCAGTTATCTAGCTAACTGGTTTGAATCTCCGTACATAATAGCCTATGGTATAGTGGTCAAATCCGTCCCCAGCCATCATCCCTTTGACAGCATGGGTGTGAGAATGTGTTGGTATTCTGCATAGTTGTGTTCATATAGATACTCAACCAAATCAGACGCAGTGCAGTGAATTCGAACCCAGGATTCCACTGTGGTGCCACCCGAACAGCCTTTAAAGTTTGAATGGTCAATATCCAGTACCACTCATAGTTTGATATCCTTGAGTAGCGTGTGATCCTGTCTACTGTCCTTTAAGAATAGCCTTTTAAAAAGCATGTATGGCAGATAAAGAAGGCCTTTTTCTGTGCATTTGAATACAGTGCACACATGTGTGTTCTGTGCGTGTTCTGTGCAGTGTGTTACAAGTAATTTTACACACAGCATTACCACTCTACCCCACCCTGGGAGCTCTGATTAAATATTTCCATATAATTTACAACAGCCATTAACTTAAAGCCAGGCCATCATTCATCATAATCACGAGAGTCCAACCCGGCTCTTACAAAATTGTGTATTATATAAGCAAGTTTAACTGTGTGTCTTAGAGTTTATGTTTAGAAGCGACTAAAGGGAGTATTTTTGTCTCTGTTCAAACTGAGCTGGTTTATTGTTCACGCTGTTATGCGCGAGAATTCCTCATTCAGTTCACCTCACTGCTTATGTGTGTGTTCTAGTTTGTCTGGAGGTGAAAACTGTCAAGGATAACACCTTATTATCAGATGAAGAATGTGATTTGCATTTAGACTTAAAAGAGAACATTTCAGATCATCACATAATGTTAGGTTTGATGGTGTCATGCTTTTTATAGAGTTCAGAGTAGCCCCAAGCAAGTGCAAATTGGTTTATTTCACCCAGGTCAAGGCTGTTTCAGTGATGGGTTGCTTTAGTATTTCTGATGTGCACCACTCTCTGAACCCATGGCGAAACAGATTCCTCAATATGTCCACCATTCCAATGCAAAATCCCACAGGAACGTTTCTCTCGTTTCGCTGCATTTGTCTAAAGCTGCCCTTTTTATCCTGATGCAAAATATAATATATCAATCAGAAGCATACAAGTGAAGCAGAGGGCACAGATTAACAAATGATAATAACGAAGCATAGCGTGTACACCATGCCTGTAAGCTGTTAATGTTACAGACGTGAATAGAATGAGCGGGGACGCTGTATGCCGTAATTAGGCCAACCTGTTTACAGCTGATGTTAAAAGGCAATGGACATTCAAACGTGACTGATTAAGTGGATCACTGCTGCTGGCTACTGAATCCATTGCCAAGATAATGATGGTCTAGCAGCTAGACCTTCATTAGCTAGACTTTAAACACATGAGAATACACATGAGCAAACCTACAGTATACAGTACACACATATCCGATATAATTTAGGCACACATGCATAGACACACGTGTGCCTACGTGTGTACATATGACCTACATAGAAACATGCTAAATGTACACCCACACACACTGACCTCCACATTGTAACTATTGCTTTATTTAACACCCTACAAACCTCCAGAGAAGCACATGAACCTGGTCAACACACACAGTGCTGCAGTGTGTCTTTGGTGTTAATTAGTGCACCTTCTACTGTGTTCTTCACTTGGATGAGATCCTTGCAGCTTATTTCCATTGCTTGATATCTGTATGCCAGTATTATCTCCATATCTTAACATGATGAATGCTTGAATGTGGAGTTGGCCTGTTAGCTGGGTGCTAATCCTGTTAGTAGGAGTAAATGAGATGAGCTCACAGATAAAAGCGTATACATTTTCACTTTTAAGTTCTCCTCCAATTCGTCCAGAGACATAAGAGAGATATTGCTTTGTGAAAAAGAAACTGTATGTACTGTATGTAAGAAACTGTCAGATGGTTTTAATTTGAAGGTTTAACAGGATGTTCAATGCGTTTTTGTGAGTTAAGATAACTGACCGGCGTGCTCTATGCCGGTGTGCTGTGTTAAGTAACACAGGTAACGTTGTTCGGGCGGAAACAGTGCTCTCTGATTTTCACAATAAAATGTTACCCACCCACGTTTAGTTCAGTACCGCCCGTCCCCGTACCCGTGAACTTATAAAGTTAAGTTTTCACCCGTTTTCACCCGTCAAACACGGGTACCCGTCGGGTATCCACGGGGACCCGGCCCATTGCAGGATTCTGCCCCGCACCCTCCATCGCTTCCAGAATGGAAAGAAGAAAAACAATTTAACACAGAACCTGCGCTAAATTACAAACCAGCAGCAATGTATGTGGTTAAAGATTGAGGTGATAATTAACATTTATCTTGATATCACCATTAATTGTGCAATTATTTTGTATCTTCCTCTATCCTGTCCAGCTCTTAGCCCACTCAGTAATTTCAAAACAAAATCTGACATTTTGAAACAATTTGTTTGGTGCAATAATACTGATGTACTGTGGACATGTGTGTATTTTACAATTGCTTGAATATGGCTCATGCTTTTGCAATCAAGAACAGGAACTATCTATTTTATAATAACATTATTGTAGTGGCTATATTCAAAGAGTGTTGTTTTTCAGGTGTGTATTGTATTTTAACCACTGTGGTGGCTGGATGGAGGATCTGTTTTGACTCGCTACACAATCTTTCAGTCTTTTAGTCATTTATTTACAGGATCCAGCACCCAGGGACTTCTAGTTCAGCAGAACATGTTTTATTTCAATAAACAATGAGCATAATCATTTATTTTGTCATTCCTTTTCAAGAGAAAGTGTTTTCCTCAGTATCAAAGGTATATCCACATCTATATTGATAAAGAAAATATAACCCTTGCCATAACTATATTAAGGCAGGGAGGGAAACTGCATCACCCCAGGGTGTCTTGCTAGATGGTCTTTCAACTGTTTATTTAAAGTTACACTATGTTACTTGTGTGTGAATACTACGCTATTTTGTCCAATCTGTATGGTAGAGTATGTTACAGCAACATAACTTATCTCCCTGCTCTTCTATTTAGTCATTGATATCCTGTGGTCCGCTTTGACCACTAATGGTTGACAAGTGGTACTGCCTGAAGGTCAAAGTTCAATTTCTCCCCTGAGCAAGGCAGGCAGGCTCTATTAGCTCAGTGTTAAGAATCCCAGATAAGACATGAAAGTTACAGAGTGGAGCTTTAATGATTATTTTAGTGTAGCTGGATAGATACCTTTATTGGTCCCATGGGGGGATTTCAGTCGCCCAGAGGCAGCACAGCAGTTAGAGTTACAAAGACACAGAGTAAGGTGTCAGATACAGCAATACTAAGGTAAGAAGTAACAGTACGAGCACCATCGATAATGAAGAACAACCGTATACAAAAGTCTACACTTGTTGTGTGGATTCTACACAGAGTTATGTAATGAGGCCCCAGGTCTTTGGAACCTGGACTATACAATCAGTATACCAGTCCCTGATTGGATGAATGAATTAAAACTATTGATCCTATTCACCACATGTTTGTCATGCATGGATTGTAAACTCCTTCCCGGCTTTATTGTCAGCTCCATGTTGGATTTAAGAGGCTGCATAAACTCCTGGAGGAAGTTGATGGGCTTTCACTTCACCGCCACAGAACATGTACAGAAACACTCTCAGCCACATGGAGATTACTTTTCACATCAAATGTGTTCCTTGTTAATTATCTAGCGAAACTGCCCAACCTGATAAAACTCTCATTTAACAGTTAATATGATCACATGCATCAATCTAATCTAAGAAGCAAAACATTCAATTTGATTGTATTTCTTGGGGGATGTTTAGTCATTACAGCATGCAGAAATATAAACAGATGGAGGTGGTTTTAAGACTGTGCACACTTTCAATAATAAACACAGCTGGGCGGGCGTGTGTGTGTGTGTGTGTGTGTGTGTGTGTGTGTGTGTGTGTGTGTGTGTGTGTGTGTGTGTGTGAGAGAGAGAGAGAGAGAGAGAGAGAGAGAGAGAGAGAGAGAGAGAGAGAGGGGGCGTGTGCGTGTGCGTGTGTGGCGAGGCAGGCGGGGGAAACTCTTTCTCATTGGCTTTTGATGTCTTTGGTCGTATTCTGGTCCTTCTTCATGTCGTAAAATCGGGGCGTTTTGAGAATATTTAAGGGCGTGTTATTTAAATGACGCTAGGTTTCAGCCGTGACATTTATCAAGCCTGGGACCAAATGTAGGCTCGGATCAGCTGTGTAGGATTCGTTGATAAATGTGACTTGGACGTTGGTGTACGGCCGAATATATGGAAAAATATAAGCCGGTTTATACGCTGCGTTGATAAATGAGGGCCATTGAGTGTGTTACTTTTGCCCCCTGTTACTTTTGTCCCCGGTCTCCCTACACACCCAGTAAACATCCTCATTGTTAATTTAACGCATGGAATCAAATGGGACCCATAAGGGTACATTTGTGTGGTAAATTGTTGACTGAGTCATTTGTACACTCTCAGAGTTAAATGTTCAGTGTACGTACATCACTCACAGAAAGCAGGTGAGGGCCACTTTTTGGTGGGAGAGAGAGGTTTGAGGACAAGCAACACCCTGTGATTACAGCTTAATCCTGTCTGCCATATTATGTGCTGCTTCAAGAGTCATCATTGCGAACGCAGCGGGCGTGCTCGGGTTGTGTCTCTCTCTCTCTGCGTCTATGCGTCTCTGTGTTCATGCTCTCATTGGCTCATGTGGCCCATGTGACTCACATGCGTGCACTGCCTGTAAGCAGCCTCCAGAGTGCGCCAGAGTGCAGGAATTTAGACAATGCACACCAGCCTGCCCCACACACACACACACACACACACACACACACACACACACACACACACACACACACACACAATGTTCTCTCCACATCACGGTGAAATAACACGGATTACAAGTCCGTAAATACACAATATTTTCGAGCTGCGTTCGCTTCCAGCGTTCGCGCGTCTTACTTGTGACATAATACTCTGTGCCATATCATGTGCATCATGACAGCACAGACTGTCACATCACCAGGGAGAAAATAGATGATCTGCTGGGTCATGTGTTGGGTCATGTGGCTCTTATCTCTCTCTGTCCTCTAAAACTACATTTTTAACCACTCTTCCATTTTAATCACTCCCCTCTCTCTCTCTCTCTCTCTCTCTCTCTCTCTCTCTCTCTCTCTCTCTCTCTCTCTCTCTCTCTCTCTCTCTGTCTCTCTCTCTCTCTGTCTCTCTGGAGGCTGGCTGGGCTGGAGGAGAGGAGCAGATCAGTGAGAGGATTAGTGCTGTCTGCAGTTTACTGATGGATTTGAGTGTCATCTCTACAGTTGTCCTGGTCTAATGGGGTGTAGTGCACCAGTTGAGATTAGATCAGCCAAAAAGCTCTCAGCTGACCCAAACGGCCCCTTTTCGATGAGTCATTTAGTGAAGGTCTCCTCAGGACGCTTATATATATATATATAAGTGTGTGCGTGCGTGCGTGCGTGCGTATATATATATAAACCAAAAGTAAAAGTACTTATTATGCGTTTCACAAGTTATCATAGGTCTAAAATGTATAAAATAATATTTTATTTTATTTTTTTCGTAATTTTTTTATCCCATGATTTTGTAACCCTTTTTTTCACCCGGTGCCAATTATCTATGTGATCCTGGGCGCTACACTCCCCCCACAGCCTAGGGAGGCCAGGGCCGAGCTCATGCCTCCTTCAGTGCATGAGAGCCAACTGACCTTCTTGTCACCTGACAGGGGAGAGTTTCCCCGGTTGGACGTAGCGCGTGGAAGGAACACGTTATTCCAACCAGTTCCCTTCTCCTCCATCAGGCGCCCTGGCTGTCATGGGGGAGGCGGTATAGCGACTAGGATTACTTAATGTTTTTGTGAGTGTATTAACTACGAGACACGGGGAGAACATGCAATCTCCACACAGAGTAGGCCCTTTCACCAACATCCGTACTAAAAGATGCCGCCTCATACGGTAGTAGGCCTAATACGTGCAGTGGCAATTAACACCCTCCCCAACCGGTTTGCCTCTCCTGAACATGGGCCAATTATTTTCGTGTAGACGCTCGACAAAGCCGGAAGCACTACAGGGGATTTTGAACCCATAACCTCTGTAGTGGAGGGCAGGCACTTTACCACTGCGCCACCTGAGTGCAGTGGTCTTATCTTGAATTGGGATTGAGATTATGCCTTGGTATTTGAAAGAAAACCCAGAAGCAACATTTAACCTCAATCAAATCCCAATCTGAACGCTCATTCTCTCATTGATTATGTAACAATTGAATCAAAGGACTGTTAAACTCTGTGATAAGTGTTGGGTTTGATGGCGGGTGTGACTCTGTTTGTCAAAACAGCTCTTGTCACCATAACAGGTTTGAAGCTCCATCATGTAAGATTGTGTTCATTCCGACACCTCATCCCATAAGTCTTCCATTTCTTTTACACTCCACTAGAGAGCCTGAAACTGTGTGTGTGTGTGTGTGTGTGTGTGTGTGTGTGTGTGTTGTGGCGATCTGCGCCTTTAACGCTGCTCCCTACGTCACCCGTCCCCACGCCTCTCCAGGAAACTATGAATGAATCAAAGGGAAGAGCGCGAGCACTATGAGCCGGCTCCTGTCAAACACTGGTGGTGTCGTTTCCTGAGATCCTCTCGCACTAGTAGCCTACCCCTGGCCCGCGAAACATGCAGTCCGTTTGTTTGTAGCCCACGCTGCGCTGTCATCGACGCGATCGGGGACGTGTCTGCCCGTCGAAGCGCTGCTGCTGTGGTGTCCTCTGTTCCAGTCCTCGTTACGGGAGGTAACGCCGGTTTATGACGGCCGCCGTCAACGCTACAGTGAATTCTCCGCGAGATGTTAAGTGATGAGGGAACCGACCTACATCACCACTCTGTAAGGAGATTCACAGCGTCCTCCTGACCGTGAGTGACTGACAGTGACGTGACGTTTGACTGACTTGTTGCTTGTTTCTTTTATTGCGGAGGTGGACATTTCAGGAACATTCGTTTTGATCTGTGCTACAGGGTTGCGTCATTGAACGTTCGTTTGATCCGTTTCTGTGGCGTCTGTATCTGAACATGACCTTGTGCCTGGGGGATCTGTGATATTTGTGTTGAACATTGACTGGGGGTTTGTGGGGAAATAAGTGAATACACTGTTGGCAAACCAAGTACTCTGTGTGTGTGTATTTTCTTTATGATTTTCTATGGTATTGTGTGTTTATTGTTTGTTTCAGGGGTTGATAAATATATGGTCATACAAAATAATATTTTGTCAATCCCTTGTACGGTTGTTGGTGGTATTATTATATAACCCTTTTTGTCAGACTGGGACTCTGACTGGCACCCCGTCAATTACCCCAGCAAACCGCTACATAAAAAGTGGCACCCCAGGCTTAAAGCACGGGAAAAGGAAACAAACAAAACGTGTGCACACAATAAACCAAGGAATCCTCACCCTGGCTTGGTCTTAAAGAGTCTACACCATGAAAATCACTTTTTTCTTGGTTTTTTGTATTTTTGGGGGTCCCCAGTGTCTCTTGTACCCCAAAAAATGTTTTTTTTTTAAATTCAGTCATTCCTTCTCATTTCATGGATTTCCAGAATGGGCGTGTCTGAACAGGCGATCTCAGAATGGCAATGTTTATGAGGTCATAAACATTTTTGATGGCAAACCCAATGTTAAATGAAAAGTGCCCGAATCGCTCCGAAACTTTTTCTACCCCCCCTAAGTGGGGGTCTACGAACAAATACTTCGGGCTCGGATTTTGGCTCCGCCCCCCGGAAGTGGGTGAAACAGGCACCTCAAACACTTGGTGGAATTGTTCAAAAATGTTCAAAGTGTTTTTTTTTCGATTTTGTATTTTTCTTAGATGCTTCTTTTTATGCAGAATTTTTCCATTTTTTTTTTTTTTTTTTAATATATTTTTTTATTAACAGAATTTTGTATTAACAGAATTGCTCAGTAGCCCCCCCCTGCCCAAGAGGACGTTTTGGTATTGCAGCTGAAAGTGCTGTATAAGCCAGAGACAATTGACTTGGGATGAGTATATCTGAGTGATGATTTAGGCTCAAACCTTTTGAAAAAGGTTTGAGGGACATACACCATATGATATTAAATATCAAATATTTTTTTTAAATTCATGGTGTAGCTCCTTTAAAGGAACACACTAAAGGAAAACACACACTGGAGGAAAACTCGAAGTTACGAAGGTAACCCCGGTTTGTTTAATTGCGGAGTAACATACAGCGTTTATTCAACAGTCAAACAATTAAACAATCAAACAACTAAACAAACAAACAAAGGAAAACTTTGGGATACACAGGGAAACCCCACCAATTAAAAAAAAAAAAAAAAAAAAAAAAGGACACAATTTCACTCAAAATGATGAAGGGAATGGTGGAAAGATTGCTCAATTCTCTGGATCTCAGTGAACAGGCTGAGGGACACAGGGAAGAGTCAGATCATGGAGAGCTGGTTCCCCCTGGTGGCGTTGAGGAGGAAATGGTGAATAATTCAACTCCAGCAGAGCAGTCTCCGCAGGCTGAGAGCACAAACTGGTCTGATGTAGCAATGGATGTAATTGAGGCGGAACCTCTCGCTGCCCCAATACAACCACTAAATCAGTATGATCAGTTCAAACACAGGTTCAATAATCTGGAAAAGGGCCAAGACAAAATCATGGACACGCTTCAGGATGTGGAAAAGGAGCAACAAGCAGCGAGGCAGAAAATGAAGGAAAACCTGTTGGATCTAAAAGAGGATTTGATTGGGAGACAGGAACAGGGAGAGCAACAAATGCAGAGGCAAATTAAAGATTATGCGGAATATCTGAGGACACAATTCGTGGACACCATCAAGTGGAGGCTTCACCAGCATCATACAGAGATGCTCAAGGACATCAGCAAGGTCATGACTCCGATGGCTAACATTGTCACTCACCTGCAGCAAGACATAACAACATGTCATGTTTTATTGCACAGTATGGTTGAGGAAGTTACCACCATTAAGGAACACACCCTCCAAGCTCCACAACCCTCTATACCACCACCAGCAGGGCAAAGTACCGCTATTCAATCTATACCCCCTCCCACCTCCCTACCTTCAGCAGGGCCAAAGGATGATGCCCGGCTAGGACTGCACTCCACCATGCACGCTGCTCATGGTTCCGAGCCATTTACATCTCACATGGGCTCTCCTATCCAGGGGGCCTTGGGGGGAAGAGTGAAAAAAAGCCCAATCAAGTTACAATTTCCATCTTTTGGGAAGATGGGAGACGAGACAGATCCTCTCACCTACCTGGGACAGTGTCGAGATTATCTGGCCTTGAATCCGCTTTCAGATGAGGAGCTGCTGGCCACCCTGCGGAACGTCCTGTTTGGCACAGCCCGAGACTGGTGGGACGTGGTCAGGCTGGAGACGTCGACATGGAAGGAGTTTGAACACAACTTCCTGTCAGCATTCCTCTCTGAGGACTACATGGACGAGCTGGAGGAACGCATCCGGACAAGAGTGCAGGGAGAGGGTGAAGGCATCCGAGACTTCACTTATATGTATAGAGCACTCTGCCGTCGGTGGAAACCAGAGATTACGGAGGCAAAGGTCATCCAGCTGATATTTAAAAACATACACCCATCTCTGGCAAGTCAGTTGAGAAGCAGCGGAGTCAAGACAGTGGATGCTCTGGTGAGGTTGGGTCAGCAACTGGAGAAGGACCGGGAGAAGCAGGGGCACCAAGAGGCAGCCAGGAAACACAACCCTGCCAACAACAGGCCTCAAACTACAGGGACAACTAACCCCACCCCGCAAATATCTGGCACCCCGGCAGCGGAAAGATCGGCTCCACTATACTGCTGGCGATGTAAAGGTTCTCATTCCCCCCATAGTTGTCCACACTTTGGGGCCAATAAAGGAAAAAATGTAAAATCCAACTATCAATCCCCATCTCCATCTGAGCCATCCACCAGCAGCAATCCGATAATGACCGCGGTGTCAAATCAACAGCCAGGGAAGAAAAATTTCCCGTTCTACTCCAGACCTCTCCCTCGCCAACTTTCAGTCGCCATAACCCTGGGCGCTGTGAGAGTCAGGGCTATAGTGGATTCTGGTTCATCCTATACGCTTGTGAATGAAGAGTTGTGGTGGGCCATTAAAGAGAAGGACAAGGAATTACATCCCTGGGATGGAAAGGCCCTTTATTTGGCTGATGGAGGAGAAAGATGGCCTTTGGGATGGCAGCATGTGGTAGTGGATTTACATAATCATACCTGCGCTCTTCCAGTGGTAGTGCTTCCGTCGCAAAGCCTGGCATTCCCTGCAGTTCTTGGTTTGGACTTTCTGAGCATCAGTGGCCTGCAAATGGATGTAGGACAGGGCTCATACTGGTTCAGGAACAAAGCAGAGGAAAAGTACAGCTTTGAAGAGGAGACGGCGGCTACAGAGGAGAATCTCAGACTGCCGGGTGAAAAAAACAAGAAGAAGAGCGTGCTGTCCTGGTACTCGGCTATTGATCCCCGCAGTACCACTCGGGTCACTCCTCCCTCTCGGGACGCAGAGCTGTGGGAGAACGCCGTGGAGAAAGCTCAGCTGGATGGTAACGGGAGGAAGCGGTTATTGGAAGTGTTACAGAGCAATGCGGATGGGTGCACCTCTACACTGGGCCAAACAAATGTGCTCAAACACAAAATCTTCCTTACCCAGGACATGCCCATCAAACAGAAGTCTTACCGGGTCTCCCCTGCGAAAATGAAGGTGATGAAGGAGCTAGTCGATGAAATGCTAGCAGCCGACGTCATTGAACCCTCCTCTTCAGCTTGGGCGTCTCCGGTGGTCCTCATTCCAAAAAAAGATGGGAAAATCAGGTTTTGTGTGAATTACATTAAGCTAAATGCAGTGTCACACACAGATGCCTACCCTCTCCCCACCATACAGGAGATCTTGGACTCACTGGCAGGCTCTGGGGTTTTCTCAACCATCGACCTGCAAAGTGGCTACTGGCAGTGCCTGATGGATGAGAGCAGCAAGGACAAAACCGCCTTCACCTGTCCCTTTGGCCTGTATGAATTCAAAGTAATGCCCTTCGGCCTCAAAAACGCACCAGCAACCTTTCAGAGATTGATGGAAATCACCTTGGGAGAGTTGAAAGGGAAACTTTGCTTTGTGTATTTGGATGACATCATTGTCTACTCACCCTCTTGGGAGCAGCACTTCTGTGACCTTCAGCGAGTGTTCCAGAAGCTCAGGGAGGCAAAGTTGACTGTCAGCATGAAGAAATGCAATTTCTTCCAAACGTCCCTCAAGTTCCTGGGTCACATGGTGTCGGCGGCAGGCATTCAGGTAGACCCAGACAAAACCAGGGCTGTGGACGAGTTCCCGGTGCCAACTAACATCAAGGGCGTTCAGCGGTTCCTTGGAATGTCGGGCTGGTATCATCGTTACGTCCCGAACTTCTCCCAACTGGCAGAACCCCTGAATGCTTTAAAGCGCAAAGGAGTGAAGTTCAAGTGGACACCGGAGTGCCAAGCTGCTTTTGACCTCCTGCGGAAGTGTCTGGTCTCCCCACCCATCCTAGGGCATCCTAACTTTGACTTCCCTTTTGTCGTGTATACCGATGCCAGTGACGTCGGCCTTGGAGCGGTGCTAGCTCAGAAAACTGGGCTGGGCACAGAAGAGGTCCTGGCATACGGCAGCAGGAGCCTTAACAGCGCAGAGCGCAACTATTCAGCTACTGAAAAGGAGTGCTTGGCTGTGGTGTGGGCTCTGGAAAGGTGGCGGTATTACCTGGATGGAAGGTTCTTCACGGTGGTCACAGACCATGCAGCGTTGCTGTGGGTGATGAAGAGCCAGAGGTCCAATGCACGTCTCACCCGGTGGGCCCTCCGGTTGCAGGAGTTCACTTTCACGGTGGAGTACCGGAAAGGCAAGTACAACATTGTACCGGATGCCTTATCCAGAGCCCCATATGATTTCATCCCAACCACCTACTTGCCACCGGTCTGTGCCACCCTGCTGTCAGTCAAAGCGGAGGGGGGAAAGGATCTGCCCATCTCCGATGAGCAAATATGGAAAGCTCAACAGGAGGATGCAGACTGCCAGCGGTTGTATCAGACAGTGATGGACGAGGGAGAAGTCACGTTATCAGAAACCGCAAAGTACACCATCTTGGAGGACAAGGTGTACCGAGTGCTACAACTGCCTCATAAGACCACTTATCAAGTCCTCATACCTGAGAGTCTCCGATCGCAGCTGTTGCAGATGATCCATGAGGACCCGCTGGCTGGACACCTTGGCAGGTACAAAACCTATAAGAGGTTGCAAGCTCTTGTCTATTGGCCTCGAATGAGCTTGGATGTCCAGACTTCCGTACAAAATTGTCAAGTGTGTCAAAGGTACAAACCCGAGAGTCGCAAGGTCGCCGGAAAGCTGCAGCAGACAGTCGTAAACCACCCTTGGGAGATGCTGGGTGTGGATTTGATGGGACCCTTCCCTAGGAGTTCCAAGGGCAATGTCTACCTGTTGGTATTTGTGGATTACTACACCCGATGGGTTGAATTATTTCCCCTTCGCAAAGCCACCGCAGAGACCGTATCCCGAATACTCACCCAGGAGATCCTCACCAGATGGGGGGTCCCGAATTACATTCTTTCGGACCAGGGATGCCAGTTCGTCTCCTCACTGTTCAAAACCACCTGTGACCAATGGAGCCTGAAACACAAACGAACCTCAGCCTACCATCCCCAAACCAACATGACAGAGAGAGTAAATCGGACCTTGAAAACCATGATCGCCTCCTATGTAGGAGAGAATCACAAGCTCTGGGACAAACATCTACCCGAATTCCGGTTTGCTCTCAATTCGGCGGTACATGAAGCCACGGGAGTCACCCCTGCAGAACTGAACCTCGGACGAGCTCTCAGAGGACCAGCAGAGGCCCTACTCCAACCCAGGGATGCCACCCCTGACTCCTCAACCTACAAAACCATTAGCAAGCTTCAGGACCTCACTACCTTTGCACAGGAAAACCTCACAAAAAGCAGAATCAGACAAAAACGCAACTATGATAAAAAGCGCCGGGATCAACAGTTCCAGGAGAGAGACAGGGTATGGCTGCGTTCCCATCCACTGTCTAAAGCGGAGAAGTCCTTTGCTGCAAAGTTGGCTCCCAAGTGGCTAGGGCCCTACCGCGTTGTTACCCAGGTTGGCCCTGTCAACTTTGACGTCGTCTTGGAGGACACTGGGGAGAACAGGAAGGTGGTGCATGTAGCACGCTTGAAGCCCTGTTATCCCACGGCAGTAGAGTTGGATAAGTTGGAGAGACAGCGGGTCCAGGCAATCTTTGATGAGGAAAGTGATGAAGAGGACTTTTTGGGTTTCCCCAACAGCCCAACGGCCTCTGGAAAAATCTGTTCCAAAATAGAAAGCTCGGACAGCGAGGACGAAGACGGAAGAGGAGGAAATCAACCTCTGATCGCTTGCAGCTTTTCTCCAAGGGGGGGAGTGTGGCGATCTGCGCCTTTAACGCTGCTCCCTACGTCACCCGTCCCCACGCCTCTCCAGGAAACTATGAATGAATCAAAGGGAAGAGCGCGAGCACTATGAGCCGGCTCCTGTCAAACACTGGTGGTGTCGTTTCCTGAGATCCTCTCGCACTAGTAGCCTACCCCTGGCCCGCGAAACATGCAGTCCGTTTGTTTGTAGCCCACGCTGCGCTGTCATCGACGCGATCGGGGACGTGTCTGCCCGTCGAAGCGCTGCTGCTGTGGTGTCCTCTGTTCCAGTCCTCGTTACGGGAGGTAACGCCGGTTTATGACGGCCGCCGTCAACGCTACAGTGAATTCTCCGCGAGATGTTAAGTGATGAGGGAACCGACCTACATCACCACTCTGTAAGGAGATTCACAGCGTCCTCCTGACCGTGAGTGACTGACAGTGACGTGACGTTTGACTGACTTGTTGCTTGTTTCTTTTATTGCGGAGGTGGACATTTCAGGAACATTCGTTTTGATCTGTGCTACAGGGTTGCGTCATTGAACGTTCGTTTGATCCGTTTCTGTGGCGTCTGTATCTGAACATGACCTTGTGCCTGGGGGATCTGTGATATTTGTGTTGAACATTGACTGGGGGTTTGTGGGGAAATAAGTGAATACACTGTTGGCAAACCAAGTACTCTGTGTGTGTGTATTTTCTTTATGATTTTCTATGGTATTGTGTGTTTATTGTTTGTTTCAGGGGTTGATAAATATATGGTCATACAAAATAATATTTTGTCAATCCCTTGTACGGTTGTTGGTGGTATTATTATATAACCCTTTTTGTCAGACTGGGACTCTGACTGGCACCCCGTCAATTACCCCAGCAAACCGCTACAGTGTGTGTGTGTGTGTGTGTGTGTGTGTGTGTGTGTGTGTGTGTGTGTGTGTGTGTGTGTGTGTGTGTGTGTGTGTGCGCGCGCGTGCATGCGTGCCAACGCCAAAGACACACAAACAGTCAATGAGAAGGGATGAACCAAACACAGGAGTAGACAGCCTCCTTCACGTCTCATTGACTTTGTTTTCTCTGGCTAATTTATCTTCTCTGCTTGTTGAACCCCCCTGATCTCCCCTGTCCTCTCCCCTCCAAACACACATCCCATCCATCCTGTGCTGAATCAGTCGTTACGGACCACGCCAGTCCAGCTCACACCTCACCATTTCAGCTGCAATGTTTCACCTGAAACATTCCATTGAGGCATGTTTCAGTTGCTGTATGTTTACTGTAACACCAGTATCGCTCTTATGGACTGAGTTACGTAACCGAGCTGCAAGAAATAAAGAGTGGTGGCCTTTCTTTCATCAACACCAGACCAAATTTAAATGACCATTAAAATGATTCATTAGTAAAGCGAGTAAAACCCAAGAGGGGAGGACATGCTGTTCTGTATGTACAGGTAGCTCTGCCCCCCCCCCCCCCCCCGCGCGCTGGTGAAAGAAGAGCTCATTTTAATAGTTTGGAACCATTAGCCAGTTGTATGTAGCGATAAACCCACTGAGAGGAACAGTAAGGTCCCATTCATCACATGAATGCAGGAAAAGCTCCCACTTGATGAAGCTATTGTTATGTACAGTATAAGTGCCCCGCTCGGACTTGAACTCCCAGACAGAGTTTTACATTGCTGACGGCCTAATTGTATGGATTGGCTGCAGTGAAGCAGAGCCTATCTGCTCTGATTGGCTACAGTGAAGCAGAGCCTATCAGCTCTGGGGAGAAATTAGTTGTGGTGCAGAGGAGGACAGGAAGAGAGAGAGGTTGCAGTCAACTCCCATTGCTGTGAATTGATGGTTGCTGCTGTGTGCGTGCGTGCGTGCGTGCGTGCGTGCGTGCGTGCGTGCGTGCGTGCGTGCGTGTCTGTGTGCTCTGTTGCATTTAAAGCTACAGTAACAGCTGCAGTGTTTACTCCCAGCAGTCACACTCAACTTGTGTTACTGACTACTGTCTTGCCATTGAAATGAATGTATTACAGTCCTTAAAACTACCTTCTATCCAGCCCATCCATCTAGTTCTCATGTGTTTGCACATTACCGTGTTTGCTTGTGCTTTGGAGTTGAGGATGATGTGCATTTACATAAAAAAAATGCATGAAAATAATAATTCAATGTCTGGGATGCTCTGCTGCAACTGCTACCTCTGTCACCTGACTCAGGATAAGTGGAGGAAGATGGATGGATGGATGAAAATAACAGTCTATACCGCATGCATAATTAAGATTCATTTTCCTACTGGCTGCTAATAATTCCATTGCCATCCATCATTGTTACTAACATGCCTTATATCAAATAATTTAAGAGTTTTTGTATTAGCCTGTAATGTTTCACCCATCCTGAACCCTGTTCAGCAGGGCATGAATGTGTCAAATCAATTAGTAGAAAAGAGGATGAAACTTAATACTTTGCTCAAACAAAGGCTTTCAGGTTTCAGGAAGAGACAATTACAATGTAGAAAGTTATTAGGATGCCGTTGAAAATTATATATTTGTTTATATGTATGCAAGTCACAGGGTACCTACCTGTCAAGCCCTGTTAAGAAATTTAATGTACAAATTCATATGTCGTCTTGAAAAGTCTGACAATCATGTTATTAAGATTTTAATTAACCCTGTCAAAAGTTCTACTCGGTACTCTTCCACGATATGGAGACATTGGCGTAACAGCCTCTACGGACTTTGAAAAGCTGTAGTTGGACTGTTTTTATGTGTTTTTTTATTTCTTTTTATTATTTTATTGCTTTTACTGTGTGATTGTCATGTTTTGCTATATGGACCCTGAGTCTGAAATAAAGATTGAATTGAATTGAAAAAAGTCATGTCCAATAAAGCATAAATGATAGATAATCAATCCAGTAATAACTACATTTAATCAAAACAGTTTGGCAATGGTTTACAAGATTCAAACTCCTGGATTCAAATCATTGAGTACCTGTGTTGATTGACAGGTGTTGGACCCCTGATGAAACTATTCCACACAATTCATGACAGATGCTCCATGTTGTCGTGGCAACACCCTCCCTGTTGACACAACCAGAGACAATGATCTGGGTTGGGTGTCAAACAGAAGCTGTCACGTCAAGTCAGACATTCTGCATCAACTATTAACCAGAATCAACATGAACAATGGTGGTGAGTTTACAGAGGACCTGTGGGTGTCATGTGTATCTTTCCATCACTGAGCTGTATGCAGTGGTGTAAAGTAACTAAGTATGTTTACTTAAGTACTGTACTTAAGTACAATTTTCAGGTACTTTTACTTTGCCGGAGTATTTCCAATTGTCTATACTTTTACTCCACTACAATTATTTTAAAACTTTTAGTCACTAGTTACTTAATTGCAGATATATACTTGCAGATATAAATATATTTCATTATAAAGCATACATTAACCACTTTAGCCCTATTTTATACATAGGCTATTTGAAAATAGCCGATTTACAAGCTCACAACACGTTGTATCGCGACGTGTTGTGAGCTTATAGATCTGCTATTTTCAAACATTTTAGTACTTTTTGAATTCCGGACTTTTACTGTACTTGTAACAGAGTACTTCTACATGGCAGTATTGATACTTTTACTTAAGTAAAACATTTGAGTACTTTTTCCACCACTGGCCTGTATGTAGTGATTCTCAATTAGACCTCAGTGTTGTTACACTAACTTAACTAATGTGTACACTCTAAGAGTGACAGAACCATGAGGGTCCATTGGTTCCATGTATACACTCTCAGATATACAGATCTGCAAGGGTTATTTGGTTCCATTTGTACACTCAGAGGTTGCTCACCCATAAGGCTCCACACTTCACTACAGTGGTAGTGCTGTCCCAACACTGGAGTAAGGTCTGCTAGAGGCCATTACCCAACCTGCATAGTGGACACAACGGACGTGATTATAACTGTCTAAATGTGGTCCGAACCTACAGCACCTACGGAACCTGTACAGGAGAACTATACAGTACACGTCTCACATCTCTGCTAAGCCAGACTAGCATGGTTGTATCTATGGTATGTTACTCTCATGGCCATGTGGCACTGGATAACAGCCGAACGCTAATTACAAAGGTAATGACAGAAACCATGATATTATGATTATTACCAGATGGTCAGAAATGTTATGTCAGTCTGTTTGTTTTATCTGTGGCGTCAATGAAGTCATGTTGTCATGTGGAAATAGATAATTATATAGAATACCTACACTGAAATGAAACTTGTCCATGTCCTGTTTGGTCAAATTCTCTCCCCCCACGTTTTTCAAGATAGATTTTTCTTTTTTCATCATGATATGTTTAGAAAACGGCTTCATGACAGAGTCTCTGTCTCTCCTTGTGAATGTGTGTGAGGATGGCTGATTTATCCTGTGTGCTTCGATTCATTTAGATAACAGGTGTGCAGTCACGCCAACAGATGGTAAAACAGGGATTTCTTGTCCAGTTTATATAAGAGATTGGTCCAGAGTACTACTGTCTGAACCTTCATCATCTTTTATTGTGCCTTTGTTTTCCAAAAGGTCATATTTTCCAGTAAAGTATCCAACATGGCATTCCTTACACATCCCAGTGAATATTTGTATTTGAATGAGGGAAACTTGCATCACCAAATGCACATAAACAGAACTCCTTTGATTAATACCTCTGTTGTGAAATATGCTCTGTGCTGGAGAGCAGTCATTTCTGAAAACGACCATCTTTCATGAATGTTTTTGTCTGTCAGATTTAATGTATGCCATCCTGTGAAAGTCTCCATAGAGGAACATTTTGAGAATATTTTTTTAGAAATTATATATTTTCCTTGGTTTTTAATGACCTGGATGTGACAGGTGGCATCATCATGTTAATGAGCACAGACATCGTTCATGCTGGGCTACATTACAATTAATCTATTTTTACTGCTAAATAATACTGTGTGTGTGTGTGTGTGTGTGTGTGTGTGTGTGTGTGTGTGTGTGTGTGTGTGTGTGTGTGTGTGTCTAAATGGACACTGTATGATAAATGAACAGATGGCAAGTGAGTAGTTGTTAAAAGTTGATATTTTTCATTTGACATTCCAGGTATTTTGCTGACACATTTTCCCATAATTACTCACTGTGTGTGTGTGTGTGTGTGTGTGTGTGTGTGTGTGTGTGTGTGTGTGTGTGTGTGTGTGTGTGTGTGTGTGTGTGTGTTTCCTTGAAATGTTTCCAATGTAGTCACTGTACAGAAATATTTCCATCGTCTTAATTATCTCCGCCAGGCCGGAATGACTGAGATTATGCTTTCTGCCCTGTCCCTGTCTGTGAGGTGCTAATCTCCGCACACACATTCCTACTAGGCCAAGGAAGAAATGCCACCCAAAATGTGTCAAATCACGCTCATGGTGGCACTATAATAGGTCACTTCACATGTTGGCCTATAACTCTTGAACTGTAGGTCGTACAATCCAAAAAGAAATTCCAGGATGCCTTGGATCATGACATCATGACAGAGATGGGGACTCGAGTTAGGGACTCGGACTCGAGTCGCACTCGAGTGGCCAAAAACGAGACTCTCGACTCGACTCTGACTCGCCCCTCAAAGACTTGAGACTTGACTCGACTCGAGCCTCAAAGACTTGAGACTTGACTCGACTCGAGCCTCAAAGACTCGTGGACAATCTTTATTTTATGTTTATTTTTTGGACAAATAAATGAATGAAATGCCCAAAAAACTTCCACTCCCCTGTCCCCCCCCGCAAAGAAACCTCCGCTCCAGTGCGCGCTGCGCGGAGCCGGCTTCAGTCAAGCTGTTTCATGCTGCTCATTAACGTAAACATGGAGAGGCGAGCGCAACAGCTGCTATGTGTGTGGCCGCCGCGGCCTTTCATCATAAAGTTTAAATATAAAAACTTCGAAATTAAACAAATATGTTTAGCTCAGAATCAGCTATATAACCTCAGTTATCTTGGCATATGCTTACATTTTTTATAAGATGGTCGGATCATCTGTGACAGCACGTTTAGGAAACATCGGATTTTCATTTCGTTAAACCCAGCTGGGTGAATATTCAACACTTCACCACGGTAAACGCTACGCTCATGTAATGTTCACTGCATAAAAGCTGTGGTTCTCAAACCTTTTCAGGCCGTGACCCCCCAAAAGAATCAAATTTGAACTGGGGATCCACATTTAGACAGTTTTTTGGTGCGCAACACAGCCCTCGTTTAAGTGAATTGCTTTCACCTGCTCTGCTGTTGGACTGCTGTGCGGAGTCGAGTGTGCGCAACAGGGCATATCTCCGCCAAGCCAGGGTGACCTACCCAGGCCCATGAAATTCATATGCAGGCATAATAGCCAATTAGAATGAAATCTGCAAAAACTGACTCATATACTGATACAGAACCATATTGGCTATATATTATCGCTGTCGGGTGGAAATCTTGTATGTTCCTTTTTTATTATTATTTAAAAACAATAAAAAATCATGAAAATAGCCAATCTACAAGCTGTAATTATTAATAATTAAGAAATACTATATTTTAAAGAGTGAAAAATCAACTAAAGTCATTATTAGTGCAAGTTCAATCACATTTCATTTGAATGAAAATAAATTGTGGGGAAAATACATAAAATCTCTAATCTGTGAATCTAATGTGATTTATTTATTATGACCTGTCTATACTTTTACATTTATGCCCCCCCCCCCATTTTTTTTTTTTTTTAAAAGACTTTAAAAAGACTCGAGACTTGACTCGGACTCGACCCTCAAAGACTTGACTCGGACTCGACTCGACTCAACCCTCAAAGACTTGAGACTCGACTCGACTCGAGCCTCAAAGACCCGAGACTTGACTCGACTCGACTCAACCCTCAAAGACTTGAGACTTGACTCGACTCGAGCCTCAAAGACTTGAGACTTGACTCGGACTCGAGCTCAGAGACTCGTGGACATCTCTGCATCATGACATCATGACATCATGACATCATGACAACTCAAGCTGTCGTACAAACAGCCAGTGGTATTTGAATGAAAATAAATTGTGGGGAAAATACATAAAATCTCTAATCTGTGAATCTAATGTGATTTATTTATTATGACCTGTCTATACTTTTACATTTATGCCCCCCCCCCCATTTTTTTTTTTTTTTAAAAGACTTTAAAAAGACTCGAGACTTGACTCGGACTCGACCCTCAAAGACTTGACTCGGACTCGACTCGACTCAACCCTCAAAGACTTGAGACTCGACTCGACTCGAGCCTCAAAGACCGGAGACTTGACTCGACTCGACTCAACCCTCAAAGACTTGAGACTTGACGCGACTCGAGCCTCAAAGACTTGAGACTTGACTCGGACTCGAGCTCAGAGACTCGTGGACATCTCTGCATCATGACATCATGACATCATGACATCATGACAACTCAAGCTGTCGTACAAACAGCCAGTGGTGGAAAAAAATACTCACATTTCTTACTTATGTAAAAGTATCAATACTGCATTGTAGAAATACTCTGTTACAAGTAAAAGTCTGAAATTCGAAATTAACTTGAGTAAAAGTACAAAAGTATTGGTATCAAAATGTACGTAAAGTAAAAGTACTAAAATGTTTGAAAATAGCAGATCTCCAAGCTCACAACGCCCCACGATGCGACGCGTTGTGAAATTTTAGATCTGCTATTTTCAAATAGCCTATGTATAAAATAGGGCTAAAGTGGTTCATGTATGTTTTATAATATAATATTTATATCAGCAAAGTAACTAGTAACTAAAGTTTTCAAATTATTGTAGTGGAGTAAAAATACAATATTTGCCTCTGAGATGTAGTGGAGTAGTAAAAGTAGAAGTTAAAGTAGTGAAAATAGGAATTACTCCAGTAAAGTAAAAAAAATACCTCAAAATTTTACTTAGGTACAGTACTTACATGTACAGTACATGTACTTAGTTACTTTACACCACTGCAAACAGCTGTTTGTACGACAATCACAGTTGATCAGCCTCATCGTTGATACTGGTTCTAGTAGCCACAAGGCCCAAAAAGCAGCTCTTTGTTATAATGAAATCATGTGTGCTACACAACGCCCACTCATATGCAATCTGTACAATTTACAGGATTTAGCAGACGCTCTCATTCAGAGCGACTTACAAAATGCAAGATCAGAGTAAATGTAATGAACCCTAGTCAACAAATGACAGGGTAAAACAGAGTGCAAAATGGAGTGGAAAGAAAACAATTAAGTGCTACAAAGTAACTAGGCTAATGTCTAACTAGAGTAATGTCTCTCTTATATAACCAAACGGGGTCATGCCTATGTTCCCTCAGCCCTATGTTCCCTCAATCCCTAACAATTTTATTTTATCCAAATTAGTCCCTATGTTCCCTCAGGCCTATGTTCCCTCAGCCCTATGTTCCCTCATCCCAAATTAGACCCTATGTTCCCTCAGCCCTATGTTCCCTCATCCCAAATTAGACCCTATGTTCCCTCGGGCTCCCCAAGGTATCCCCCAAAGGTATAAAGGTATAAAGGTATAAGACTATATATAGATATATTATTAAAAGTTATAAGACTTCATAAACTTTGTTATAAGTTGTTATGCATGATTATGAAAAGTGGTATAATGCCTTATAAGTGCATTATTATGCAATATAAATGTGATTATAATGCATTATAGACCCGACCTTAATATATAGTCTTACCCTCCTTTTTTCCTGGTATGGCATTCTGGGCAGTGAGACCTGTCTCCCCCCACCACACACACACACACACACACACACACACACACACACACACACAAAATTTCACGGAAATCGCACACTACGTTCATGATTTGAGGAATTTTGTTCAAAACAGACCTATCCTAAAAAACGTTGTAAGGCAATGTTAGGCAAGTAGGATGGAATTTAATATCGGACACATCCATCTTGATCACATGACTATAGAGATACTGTGTACCGATTTGCGTGTTTTTTTGACAGAATCTGAAGGAGTAAGAAGAAAACATGAACAATAAAGCACAGTCCAGAAAATTGGTCAAAAAAAATACCAACAGATAACATCTTCACTCTTCGAAGTCAGCCAGCATATTCCCTTGCTAATGTCACATGGCTGTATAAAGCACACAGGCCTTGTAGTCCCTCTCACCCCATCAGTAACATGATTGGCCAAACTTAATTGCTTTGACCTGGTCAGCTAAGACACATTAAACTATATGTATAGTTTCTCTCATCAATTCAAATTCAAACAGCTGTGAAACTGACTGATGTTAAATAATATTGATAATTGTCTGCGCCAGGCCGAAAGGCATGGCGAGAGAGTATGTTTTGCCCACTGTCCGTCCGTCCGTGTGTCCGTCCGTGTGTGTGTGTCCGTCCTTCTGTCTGCGAGCAGCTAATCTACGCCACCGTTGGCCCGGTCGCTGTGAAACTGCGCACACACACTCCCTGGATGCCACAGCAGAACCTCTGCCCCACATTTTTCAGATCAGCCTGTCATAGCGCCACCATGAGGCCGACTTTTGCAAAACACATTTTTTGATATTACTCCTACAGATTTTGTCCAAACAACATGCAAATCGGTACACAATATGTCATAGTCATGTGATCAACACAGATCTGTCCGATTTTCCATATTCCATCCTGATTGGCTAAGATTGGCTTCCAAAGTTTGCAGGATTGGTTTATTTTCAACAAAATGCCTCGAATCATGAACGCAGCATGCGCTTTCCGTGTTTTTTTTTCACGTAGATTACCACTTGGTCCAGGAATAAATGCCACTTGAAAACTTTCAAATCAGCCTCATGGTGGCGCTATAACAGGCCGATTCACGTTTTTAGCTATAACTGCACCGATCTGCATGAAACTTTGCACGCACACTCCCTAGAGGCCAAGGAAAAACCTTTGCCCTGCATTTTTCACATATGCCTTTTAGAGCGCCACCAGGAGGTTGAGTTTTGTAAAACAAATGTTTTGCTCTTACTCCTTCAGATTCTGTCCAAAAATCATGCAAATCGGTACACACAGTATCTCTATAGTCATGTGATCAAGATGGATGTGTCCAATATTTCATATTCCATCCTACTTGGCTACATTGGCTTCCAAAGTTTGCAGGATAGGTCCGTTTTCAACAAAATTCCTCAAATCATGAACGCAGTGTGCGATTTCCGTGAAATTTTGCACGCACATTCCCACTAGGCCGAGGAAGAAATGCCACCTTTTTCACATTGGCCTGTTATAGTGCCACCAGCAGGAGAGATAGCGAGATCCCAAACCGACCCCGACGCTGCCGCGGCAGCGTCGCGACCGGGGACCGACGCAATTCCAACCTTCCGACCCCATACTGACCCACCGACCCTTAACCGACGGAGTACCGACCCACCGACCTTTAACCGACGCATACCGACCCCACCGACGCTTCCACCGACGCTGCCACGGAAGCGTCGCGACCGGTACCAGACGCAATTCCGACCTTCCGACCCCATACCGACCCACCGACCCTTAACCCCCGCAGTACCGACCCACCTACCTTTAACCGAACTCATACCGAACCGCCGACCCTGGATAGACTCTCCGCCGACCCCGCTGTGGCGGAGATTTTTTAATTTATTTTGCGCATTGACGTTGAGATTTCATTAAGCCAGATCTTTGTCAATTTTACTTCAATTCTTATCATTTTAATGTTTATATGATCTTTAAAGCTTATATTTTCATTTGGTATCAGTCATGATTTTTTTGTAATTTATTAAGATTTATTTTCTTATTTTCTCATGGCACCAACGTCAATTTCCGATCAATCTACCATATCTGCAGTCTTCTGGCGCGGCTGTTCATCCCCCCCCCCCCCACCAGTACCACCCCCCGGACCCCCCCCCCCCAAGCCCAGGGGGTGACTCATTACAATTGTAGATCAGCATATTTTGCGCATGAGACAGAGAGCAGTTGAGATTTCATTTGGCCAGATCTCTGGCAATTGTACTTGAATTCTAATAATTTTTATGTTTCTATGATCTGACAAGTTTATATTTTCAGTTGGTATCAGTCTAGTTTATTATAATTTATTTTCTGTCTTTATCTAAGGATATCAAGCAGGATTTTTCTACGTGCGTAATTACGCACGTAACATAATAATACACAACGTCTACTGTACATATATAGCCCACTGTAGGCTAACATTTTGGGGGGTTTTATTAGGGACCCCCAAACTCCACCTTTGCGCCGCCAATGGAGCGGTTTCAGAAATGAAAAAATGAAAAAAAACTTAACCCCCCAAAAAATGCGTGTCTGTGTGTCTGTCTGTCTATCTTTAAATCTATCTAAATATCTATCTATCTATCTCCAGCAATGTACCGCTTGCCTACAGCTGCCCCCCCCCCCCCAGAAATAATCCACTATCCAGTAATGGCAGCCCCAAATGTAAGCTCACAACAACAGTTAATGTGAGCTGGTAGATCTGCTATTTTCAAATAGCGTATGTATATAATAGGTCTGAAGTGGTTAGTGTATGGTTCATAATATAATAATTTATATCTGCCAAGTGTAGGATTATTATACATTTTATATATACATTATATTATAATTAAAAAGCGCATCGGTTACGCTCCCACGGCCTGGGTCTGTCTGTCTGTCTGTCTGTCTGTCTGTCTGTCTGTCTGTCTGTCTGTCTGTCTGTCTGTCTGTCTGTCTGTCTGTCTGTCTGTCTGTCTGTCTGTCTGTCTGTCTGTGTGTGTGTGTGTGTGTGTGTGTGTGTGCGTGCGCGTGTCTGTCTGTGCAGCGTGTGCGCACAGACATACAGACAGACTTTCCTCCACAAATGATGAATGAATGAATAGATCTGCTGTTTTTGAAAGCATCTCTCTCCTATAGGTCAATCAGACCAAGACCACAACGTCTTTTGTTATTACCATTCTGGTTCAGTCCATAAATGTTGTATTCAGAATAATAAAAAAAATATTATTATTATTATTATTATTATTATTATTATTATTATTATTACACATATTATTAATATTACTACAACTACTATTACGCTATTGTTATTACTATTATTATTATTATTATTACTACTACTATTACGCTATTATTATTATTATTATTATTATTATTACATTATTGTTGATGTTCTGTCACAGCTCACTGTTGCGGGCACGTTGATTGACGTAATCACGTAGGCCTACTCAGAGACGCTCACATGCTCAGGTTCGTCAGATGTTTTCTCGTTAATTAACCCACTTCTTGTCACATCTCACATGAAGTAGTGTACGCATCAGTGGTGGAAAAAGTACTATCTATCTTTAAATCTATCTAAATATCTATCCCCAGCAATGTACCGCTTGCCTACAGCTGCCCCCCCCCCCCCCCCCCCCAGAAATAATCCACTGTCCAGTAATGACAGCCCAAATGTAAGCTCACAACAACAGTTAGTAACAGTATGTGAGCTGGTAGATCTGCTATTTTCAAATAGCGTATGTATATAATAGGTCTGAAGTGGTTAGTGTATGGTTCATAATATAATAATTTATATCTGCGAAGTGTAGGATTATTATAAATTGTATTATTACATTATAATTAAGAAAGCGCATTGTTACGCTCCCACGGCCTGTGTCTGTCTGTCTGTCTGTCTGTCTGTCTGTCTGTCTGTCTGTCTGTCTGTCTGTCTGTCTGTCTGTCTGTCTGTTGCATTTGACCAATGAAATGAATGAGGATGCGATGAGTTGTGAGTTTATAGATCAGTTATTTTCAGCCCGACCCACCAGGTTTATTGACCAATGACCCAAGCTTAATTTATGGACGTAACATAATAGACAGACAGACAGACAGACAGACAGACAGACAGACAGACAGACAGACAGACAGACAGACAGACATATCAATCTACAAGCCAATCTACAAGCTCCATCGCCTCGAAGCGCAAGGCGTTGTGAGCATGTAGATCGGCTATTTTTTGGCAAAGAGCTATCGGTGGATGGAAAACAATATAGAATATAGAGGGGGTCCCTGCTTCATCTCTCTCTCAGCTAGGGGGTCCTTGGGCTGAAAACCCTTGTGACAGATGATAGATTAATTGACAGATAGATACATAGATAGATAGATAGATAGATAGATAGATAGATAGATAAATAGATAGATGCATAGATAGATAGACAGATAGATAGATTATGTTACGTGGTGGAAATAAATTACAGAAAATAAGAAAATAAATTACTGATACCAAATGAAAATCTAAACTTTACAGATCATATAAACATTGAAATTATAAGAATTCAAGTAAAATTCAGAAAGATCTGGCCGAATGAAATCTCAACTGCTCTGTTTATTACGCGTGTGTAAATAAATTTAAAGAAAATAAGAAAATAAATGATAATAAATGATAATAAATTCATGCCTGATACCAAATGAAAATATAAACTTTGTAGCTCATATAAACATTAAAATTATAAGAATTCAAGTACAATTGCCAGAGATCTGGCCGAATGAAATCTCAACTGCTCTCTGTCTCATGCGCAAAATATACAATTATTATGAGTCACCCCTTGGGTGGGGGGGGGGGGTCCCGGTGGGGGGTGGGGGGCACACAGGTGGGGGGGGGGGGAGAGCTGCGCCAGAAGAGTGCAGATATGGTCGATGGATCAGAAAGTGACGTCGTGCCATGAAGGATCGACTCCGTCGGTGGGTCGGTATGGGGGTTCGGCGGGTACCGACTGCATCATGGCAGCGTCGGTTGCGTCGGTGCAGGCCGCGACGGTGTCCGGTTCAGGCCGCGACGGTGTCGGTTTGCGTCGGTGCAGGCCGCGATGGCGTCGGTTGGGTCGGTTGGGTCGCGACGGCGTCGGGTGAGCCGTGACGGCGTCGGTTGGGTCGCGACGGCGTCGGTTGAGCCGCGACGGCGTCATGGCAGCGTCGGGGTCGGTTTGGGATCTCACTCTTCCTGACCAGCAGGTCTAATTTAGCAAACCAAATTTTTTGAACAAAATGCCTCAAATCATGAATGCAGTGTCCGATTGCCGGCGGGGGTCCTCCCCCAGAAACTTTTTAACACAGTAGATAGGTCATAGGAAAATTATGGGTAAATTATTTTATTTTATCCATTACAAACTTAAACTTATAGAAATCGTTTTGATGACTGAAGCAAATAACCACTCCTGATATTGACATAATACTGACATGATACTGACCATGATGCTGACCATGATGCTGACATGATACTGACCATGATACTGACCATGATACTGACCATGATGCTGACCATGATGCTGACATGATACTGACCATGATACTGACCATGATGCTGACCATGATGCTGACATGATACTGACCATGATACTGACCATGATGCTGACATGATACTGACCATGATACTGACCATGATGCTGACCATGATGCTGACATGATACTGACCATGATACTGACCATGATGCTGACATGATACTGACCATGATACTGACCATGATGCTGACCATGATGCTGACCATGATACTGACCATGATACTGACCATGATGCTGACCATGATACTGACATGATACTGACCATGATGCTGACATGATACTGACCATGATGCTGACCATGATGCTGACCATGATGCTGACCATGATACTGACCATGATGCTGACCATGATACTGACATGATACTGACCATGATGCTGACATGATACTGACCATGATGCTGACATGATACTGACCATGATACTGACCATGATGCTGACCATGATGCTGACATGATACTGACCATGATACTGACCATGATGCTGACATGATACTGACCATGATGCTGACATGATACTGACCATGGTACTGACCATGATACTGACCATGATACTGACCATGATGCTGACATGATACTGACCATGATTCTGACATGATACTGACCATGATACTGACCATGATGCTGACATGATACTGACCATGATACTGACCATGATGCTGACATGATACTGACCATGATGCTGACATGATACTGACCATGATACTGACCATGATGCTGACCATGATACTGACCATGATGCTGACATGATACTGACCGTGATACTGACCATGATACTGACCATGATACTGACCATGATGCTGACCATCATGCTGACCATGATACTGACCATGATTCTGACCATGATGCTGACCATCATGCTGACCATGATGCTGACCATGATGCTGACCATGATGCTGACCATCATGCTGACCATGATACTGACCATGATACTGACCTTGATTCTGACCATGATGCTGACATGATACTGACATGATACTGACCATGACCATGATGCTGACCGTGATACTGATCGTGATGCTGACATGATACTGACATGATACTGACCATGATGCTGACATGATACTGACATGATACTGACCATGATACTGTCATGATACTGACATGATACTGACCATGATTCTGACCATAATTCTGACCATAATGCTGACCATGATGCTGACATGATACTGACATGATACTGACCATGACCATGATACTAACCGTGATGCTGACCGTGATACTGATCGTGATGCTGACGTGTATATAGGCAATGGGCATGGCATGTCACAAAAAGTACATTTATGACATCTCAAAAAGAGGAGGATGGATTTATGCATAACTTTGTGTGAGTTTGTCATAGGCTAAGGAATCCGTTCTTCCTTAGCCTATGACAAACTCACACAAAGTTATGCATAAATCCATCCTTATCATAAATGTAATTTTTGTGACATGCCATGCCCATTGCCATGCCCCCTCTTGGCAAAAATACATGGATTTTTAAATATATCTTGCTAGAAAAGTCTTATAACAAACAGACAGACAGACAGACAGACAAGACAAAACATTAGAATATTACATAGGGCTGATGGAACATAAGGCTGAAGGAACATAGGGTTGAGGGAACATAGGGCTGAGGGAACATAGGGTCTATTTTGGGATGAGGGAATATAGGGCTGAGGGAACATAGGGTCTGTTTTGGGATGAGGGAACATAGGGCTGAGGGAACATAGGGCTGAGGGAACATAGGGCTGAGGGAACATGGGGCTGAGGGAACATAGGGTTGAGGGAACTTGAGTACGCTCCCTAACCAAACAACAAGCAATAGAACCTGTGCATCTGTCTGACTGGGCTATGTATTGGTATCGTGGTTGCTTTACCTGGCAGTCCAACTACCCTTTACAGTATATGTGTAGACTTGCCAGGAATTCTAATTAACAGTTTCAATTTGAGTAAAAATGGAGAAAAAAAATCAGTCCCTATCTGTGCCAATGCTCAGAATGATTCAACCCATTGAGTGGAAAGACAGACAGACAGACAGACAGACAGACAGACAGACAGACAGACAGTGTTCATATCAGAGTAATCAGTGTAGTAAAATCCTGAACAGTGAACACGTCCCTGATTGGGTCCAAGTCACACTGTTTGTCTTGTTTCAGCTATAGAGTCTCTCTGATTGGATCAGAGCTGCTTGTTTCTGCTGGGAACAACAAGCATTGTGACAATCCTGTAATCCTGTCCCCTCTGCTGTGTGTGTGTGTGTTGTGTGTGTGTTGTGTGTGTGTGTGTGTGTGTGTGTGTGTGTGTGTGTGTGTGTGTGTGTGTGTGTGTGTGCGCACGCGCGCATGTGCATGTGTGCGCGCGTGGGTGCGCGTATTATGTATGTGTGCACATTTCTTTCTGAATGTGTTTTGCGTTTTTGGGTAGTTTGGATTCCAGTGGATGGAAGTCTAGAAATAGAGTACTTATCTTCCACCAGTGTCCTTGAACAGTCTCTACTGAAACAAAACAAAACCAGGGAATTAAGCCATTGTGTGTCAAAACAAACTCTCTCTCCTCAACAGACTACGGCAACAAAGCGAGACAAACTTAGTTTCTTCTCACTGAGTGAGATTGATGGCTATGGGAATGCTTGGACGGTATAGAATGTGCTGTTGGTCTTTACACTGATCTGGGATCTGGGGAAGTCTTGTGAGGAGGTTGGAGTCGAGCCAGAGCTTGACAACAAGGTTTAGAAAGGAGGAGAAACAAAACAAATGGACTGCATTTGGTTGGTAGTGTTGTGTCCCAATGAATCTCAAGAGAAATGAGAGGGAGGTCATTAAAGTTGTGTGTGATTATGTAATGACTAAAATATCTTACAATTAAATATACAATATTTAAATTCTGCTGAAATAAGAGGGTAAGCTACCACCGTAGCTTCCTACATAATTGATACAATGTCTGCTCATTATTTTCCATATCAAAGAATGACCCAGTGCAGTGTGAAGGGATTAAGACTCCTCTCCTCACACTGTGTCTAAAAAGCTGTCTGAATGGAATCAATAAAACAATATATTATTTAGTGTACCTTCAACCTGCTCTCTTTTAGCACACACCGCTTTTTGCTTCGGTTTTTATAGTGTATCCTATCACTGGCTGCCTTAATACCCAGTTATTACAACTCAATCGTTATCTTACTGTGTCATCTAATCCTCGTATCATAATCGTATCATATCCGGCTTCATAGGACCAGTCTTTGCCATCCATCAGTTTAGTGTGTTTAGTGTCAGTGGGTGCTTAAGATTGGTCTCACTGGCAGGGCCTCATGACCTCATAACATCATATGCCAGGATAGGTGCCAGGGGAAATGGGCAGGCAGGCTTGGTGGTTACCAGTCTGCAGATGCAGGAGGCCTTTTGTCCATCGTCCACACACATGCATATTAAACCTGCTCATCATACATCACACCCTGCTTTCTAGAGCCTGGGAATTTTAACCAAGCTCTGCTGTCAGCCATTCTACACTCTCTCTCTCTCTCTCTCTCTCTCTCTCTCTCTCTCTCTCTCTCTCTCTCTCTCTCTCTCTCTCTCTCTCTCTCTCTCTCTCTCTCTCTCTCTCTCTCTCTCTCTCTCTCTCTCTCTCTCTCTCTCTCTCTGTGCTGGTGTGTGCAGACAGAGGCTACGGCTTCACAATTGCACACTGTTATCTCTCTATTCCCCTCTGGTCTCCTCGGAGGCGTGAGCTATCACCCACCACATCATGGCTCTAGTCATAGTGGACCAGCCAGAGAGAGAGACACAGAGCGATAATGACGGTAATAAGCTTAAAATGACTATAATTTCCATAACTGTAATTATGTAACCGGCGGGGATGATGTACCCTTGGCCATTGTGGAAATTCATCGTGTGGCCTTGATTTAAGCTACGTGGTCGAGGCAGATCAAGTCGCCCGCTATCCTCTCCTTTTGTGGTCTGCTTCTATGTGCAAAAAAAAAAGAGAGACGGCAAGGAGAAAGTCAACAGCCCCCCCCCACACACACACACACACACACACACACTCTCTCTCACAGATTTTTTTTAGATCTTGTTTTCTCTCAGCTGGGAGCTTTAGAGAAGTGCAGAATGATGAGAGCATCCATCACACATCAACCAAATGTCTGGCAGAGGGAGTCACAGGTTCTGAACGGTGAACATGCACGCACGCACGCACACACGCACGCACGCACGCACGCGAGCACAGACACGGCTGTTGTACATTGGTTGCACATCTCGCCAACAGACCATAAGATATAAGCGATGAAACCATTGGGTATGTGTGACTGTGCTTCCCGATCTCACTGCTTGCATAGTATAATCTTCCAACACGCACACACAAACACACAAACACACACACACACACACACACACACACACACACACACACACACACACACACACACACACACACACACACACACACACACATGCGTGCGTGTTAAATACAAAATGTGGTCTTTTTAAATATAGCCCTCAATTGAAATAGGCAGATGGTTGAATGACTGAGTGTGTTATTAGAGAAGAGGGGGCCAATAGATGATATCTTCACTGAATTAGTTTTATAACTTTAATCAGCCTTAGATTATAATAATGAACTTTCATTAACATACATTCATTATGTTGATCTAATAAACACAAAGTACTTTTCCTCACAGGAGTCTGTCTGTCTGTCTGTCTGCTAAATACCTAATGAATTGTACATTGGTGTTATAAGTTACAGAAAGTGTTTTCCTAAACAATAATGAATCATTCATTAAATTTACTTCTCTATTGGGGGGGGGGGGTCCGTGGCGGTCCGTGGAGGTCTTTTGCGGTCCGTGGTGGTCCGTGGCGGTCCGTGGCGGTCAGTGGCGGGCCTTGGCGGTCTGTGGCGGTCTGTGGCGGTCTGTGGCGGTCTGTGGCGGTCAGTGGCGGTCTGTGGCGGTCAGTGGCTGGCTGTGGCGGTCTGTGGCGATCTGTGGCGGTCAGTGGCGGTCAGTGGCTGGCTGTGGCGGTCTGTGGCGGTCCGTGGCGGGCTTTTGCGGTCAGTGGCGGTCCGTGGCGGTCCGTGGCGGTCTGTGGTGGTCAGTGGCGGGCTTTTGCGGTCAGTGGCGGTCCGTGGTGGTCTGCGGCGGTCAGTGACGGTCAGTGGCTGGCTGTTGCGGTCACGGGCGGTCCGTGGCGGTCGTTCCGCCGCGGCGGGCGCGTCTCCGCCCGCCGCGGCGGGTGCGGCGGAGTCGCGGCGGAGGCGGCCGCAACGGGATCACATTAATGAGATTTAAAGAAGGTAATTGGTAATATGGTAACTTTCATTATTGGTTGTCAGTATAGCAAAGTGTCCTCCCTAACAAGGTAAACTAGAGGTGTGCACATATCAGCCGCTTCAGCACCGTCTGGTGGACAAATATGGACATACATACACACTGTATGCACAGATAAACACGCAAACAGCCTACAGTAAATAGAATAGTTTTGTATCACTCATTCAACTGCATCAGGCCTGATGCCAGGATGAAGTGACTGGCTATAAATAGTGAGGGGGCAAATATTTGTTTTAATACAAAAACTGTAGGTTTCTATTCTACAACTCATCACTTTGCAACGTATTGTGAGCTTGTAGATTAGTTGTTTTCGGTTAAAGGAGTAGTTCACCCAAATATGTACTTATTTTCTATCAATTACATACCCAATAAAGCCTTGAATTCATGGATTATTTTTTTTTGCATTCCTAAGCCAATAATTTGATGACCGGGTGTATTTCCGGTAGGAGACACAAAGAGTCGACTTTGTGTCTCCTACCGGATACATTAGCATCTTTCTGCCGGTAATCAAATTATTGTCTTAGGAATGCGACAAAAAACTAAAAGTCTCCATGAATTCAATGATTCATGGGGTGTGTAATTGATAGAAAATAAGTCATTTTTGGGGTGATCCAGACATTTTAAGTGTTATCTTTGATGTGTCGCTAATCACTCACCATCATTGAAATGGACGTTGAGTCAAACCAGAGAGTCCCGTGTCGTGCAGTCTGGCGACCCCCTCCGTGGCATAATGGGAGCCCGTGTAAGAGTGAAAATCGTCTATTATAACCGATGCAAAGTTAGTTTTTTCTCTACTACTGCTCATTGTGGAGTCTCATGATACTCGAACATGCACTGAAAGTCGCGCACGAGCTATCGTTCGTGCAGAACTAGACGACGCTGGTTGCTTGTTTCTCTCACAGAACCTGGCGTCTGTGGAAGAAACAAGCAACCAGCGTCGTTGACCAATGAGTTAATGAGAACAAGAGAAAGTGATGCATGGTGTTGTGGAACAGCATGTTTCATCTTTGACACTAGCACAGCAGCGGTGTGTTCCCACCTTGATCACAAATCAAGGTTGTCCATAAAGTCTGTCCTCAACTGAACTGGAACATTTAGAATCGCAGGGATGTGTGTGGCCAGATCTTTGGGTCCGATGCAGATTACGATAATGTAAGTCCACCGATTACGGATGTTTTGACCAAAATGTTCCCAAAAATTGCAACAACAATTCAAATCTTTTAAAACAAAATATAGTGAACTTGTATCAGCTCTTATTGAAAAAGTTGGAAAACATTTCAACATTTTCGAACTCGCCCAAAATAGAGATGCCAGGTTGAAAGAGGTGTATTCAGGACATGATACCAATGTTGCCAAAAAAGTCAAATAATGGCTGATATATCGGCCCGACCGATATATCGCTCTGGCTCTAAAGAAAATACTATACTGGTCTGGCAGCAGCTGGTCTGTGTGTGGTGTCTTTCTTGTGAAAAGACTAATGGTCTAATATCAGCTGGTCTACTTCAAACAAGAGGCTCGACGGCCACATCTGCATTAGACAGAGTGAATACAGCAAGGCTGTGGTGCATGTGACAGGTGTCAAACAGCTGTCATTGTCACAGGGTATTTAACCACACTCAGCAGCTGTCACCTTCACACACCTCTCCCTCAGGTCAACCGTCATTTGTCTACAAGTCTACGTCGTGTGTGTGTGTGTGTGTGTGTGTGTGTGTGTGTGTGTGTGTGTGTGTGTGTGTGTGTGTGTGTGTGTGTGCGTGTGCGTGTGTATTCATGGTTGTATTTGTAAAAGAAATTAACTTGCAAGGTTTCCTTCAATGTGTGCACGGCAAGTTCATAAGTACTGTCTTCCTTTGATTGGATTAGATTTGTGTGTATTTCTGCAGCTGTGTTGTCCAGTATCTTGTTTGTCTCATTTACATGATTTCACAAAACCATCAATAAAGTAAGCATTTTTTCTCAGATTATGTTAATCATGTCTGGTATGTTCAGTCAATTTATAAAAATCTAAACAAGCGGTTCAAGTACATGTCAGGAACACTGGTGAGATAAATGAATAAAGATGAATACATGAATCACTCTTGATGTGGTTTAGTGAATGCATGCTGGAAAACACAGTTGTTGCTTTTCACCTCAGAGGAGTGGCTCAGTGTCTGTGCATTAGAAAGTTACCTCATTAATAGAAGAGTTCCTCTGTGTCTCTGTACAAAGTGTTTTAGACTGGCTGATGTTATTGTTTCCTCACAAACACCTGCTTTCACCAGCATATCCTAACACCATAAGGCTAATTGTTCTTATAGTGACACGTGACAACTAACTAGACAAAGGCTTCTGTCTGTAAAGGCAACAAGAGCACAGCAAAACAGAGAGTATATATAAATGTCCCATCATCACACAGTGCATGATGGGCAGGCAATCAGTCCATTCTGTGAAGATGCTCCACTTGTGAGCTCAGCTTGCTTTGATGTGTGCTGCAGTAAACACAGACAGTTCTCTACCAACCACGGTCTCCTGTAGGGAGAACAGCCTCAAGCACAACATTACTAATGAGCACATTACAGAGTAGCCATTGAGGGGAAACACTACAAATGTTAATGAACTCTTCTGCTGTGTTGTCCACACTGAGGAGATATATTCGCCTCAGCAGCTTCATTTTATTTTATTTATTTATTTTTGCTTGATGATGTGCGTGTGTAGGAGAACAAATCATTCATAAAATGTAAGGGATCTTCTGTAGTGTAACTTTTTTTCTTGAGGTCATGACAGTGATATTTGAATAAATTCCATAGAATTTCAGTCATAGCTGTACAGCTCAAAGTAATGTATTGTTGCTCTGAGAAGTGAAACTGAAACTGTGAAAGAAGGGTGTAAATTAAGGTCCAATTGCAGACACAATTTGAGTATTGAGAGCCGTTATTGTTTTTGCTGTTACATAATTTAAAAGTAGACTAATGTTGGTGAATAAAGGGTTGATGAACCCAACACATGCCTGAAAAATAAAATGTTATTCATTCATGGTTGAGTGTCATTATAAGAATTTCATTAACTATTGCCTGTGAATTATGAATTACATAATCAGAGTTAACGTTCAGGTTTTATGATCAGTTGTTTCAATGAGCAGTTTCAGTGAAACAGTGGTACTGATCAGATGCATTTCAGTTGTAGGCCTACTGTTAAACCCTGAGGTGGCAGGAGGTTGATCGGTCGTTGGGATGTTCCCGGTTCAATTCTGGCTCCTCCTGGCATCGTGTTAAGGTGTCCGTAGGGCAAGCTATTAAACTTCTAACTGCTCCCCAATAGCTGCTCCTCCGTACTAGTTAGCTTGGGTTAAATGCAGAGGACAAATTCCAGGTATATATAATGAAACTTTCCCTTTCATTTACCATAAAACATGGTTATAGCCCTGATGTAATGTTTGTAATTGTTATTAGCTGAGTGTTTTGAATGAGTGAGCTTTGTCAAAGTTCATTTGGTTGCTGCTTTGTCCAGTCAGTTGTACCTGAACTGTGTGTGTCTGATCAGTCAGTACAGTAGGTGCTCATGTCAGGTCTCAGGTCAGTGTTACCTTAATGCCTGGTGAAGTAAGATATAGGCGCAGGCTACCGTACAAGGAAAATTATATATATGATTGTGCTCTCTCTCTCTCTGCTTAATAGTTTCTTCTGTTTTTTGTTTTACTCCCAGACTTTTATTTTGCGACATATATTTAATTGTATATATGTTTTAAGCTGTCATAGCTTTACAGTGTCTTAAACACCGCTTTTCTCAAACACATTTTCTTGAGTTTGAGTTTGGTTCAGTGAGACAATGTCCGACATTATGTGTGTGAGGAACGTAACAATATCTATGCCGACTAGAAAATACTGTTCCTGAAGAAACAGTATGGCATCACTCCAAGTCAAAACATTAGTACAAATTGGCAAGATACCCAGTTACAAATTGTTCCAGTCCTCTGTTTGTCTTGTGTTGTGTGTGAGTGTAGGCTTGGCTCCACTTGCCCAACTAGGAACAGCTGTTTCCATTCTCCTATTTGCCATCAGTTATACACCTGCCTGCATAGTTGAGGGGAGTGCGGGGGCGGGAGTGACGGGTGTGGTGTGCTGCCCCCTGGCTATGGGTTGTGTGCTTGTAGATTGGCTATTTTCGAATGGACTTTATTGGGTGTTTAAAGTTAGATATTTCAAAAACTATAAAACATTTCCAGTTATGTAAGACACAGTAAGCTGGATTTTTCACAGTTTGAATTGAGTTTCTAAGTGAAAGTATGTAGAAGTAGTTAGGTGCCAAAGTTTTGAGGTGAATATAGTATATAAATAGTGAGTTTGCTCGCTGAAACAAGCCCACAATTACTACAAGAGCCTTTCGCAGAAAACCTCCTTTTATCATTTTATTTTAATCATTACGTGGTGGCATCTCATCATGTTAGTTGTAAAGGTGAACTCCCTCCAGTAGCCATCTGAACTCTGTCTGCCTGTGGACATCATTGTGGATCGAGAGAAAAGATAAGATTAGCTGTCAAAAGACTGCAGTGCACGCATGAATGCCAAGGTTAAACTTTTTTTTTTAATAATGGCTTGCAAATCGTGTGTGATAGTACAATAACCGATACAGAGGCATGAATGCACAGAGAATCTTTTGTGATGTACAGTAGGGTGATTTGATCCCCATTAGCTGGTGCCATAGCAACCAGCTAGTCTTCCTGGTGTCCACATAAAAAAATAAAATTTCAAATACAAAATTATTAAATGTCAGTACTCAACACACAATACATACGGAAACTACCAAATATAATAGCTGAAATTACATGTGAAAAAAACTGTTCTAGTCTGCCTGCAGGCTTGTACTGCATTTCTTAAAATACTTTGCTGGGGCAGTCACATTCTGTCACATTCTGACAACTTATGATTCTGTGTTATTACTGATCAGAAGGTGGGAAGATACTATTTACTATGATGCACACCTCTGCTGTGCAGCACCCCAATGATGATGACAGTAATGTCAAACACTGTTCATGGTTTGTGATTCAGTCAATGTTCTGATCCAGAGCAGGTTGACGTTCACTGACACCTCTGTTTAAAACAGGTTCTGCTGTTGTTTTGTTTGCATTTCACTCACACTGACAGCAATGATCAAATTAGGTCAGAATGAAACCTCTTTGACACACAGTCAATGACACACTGTTTACAATTAGCAGTCAGAGATGAGACAGGAACAGACAAAGACAAATTACCGAATGAGATATTACACCTATGTTACAATGAATGAACTGCTTGGTTAATATCTCATCTGTGACGGGAAAAAGTTAAAAAAAAAAAGGAAACAATCAGTAAATCAATGGCATACTGTTAGATTTAATGGATAAAGGATGTTTGCTTTTAACATTTGTCGAAAATGGAAGAAATTAACCTAACCTTTGCCAGTGGTGGAAAAAGTAGTAAAAAAAGTAGTGTTTTACTTACATTAAATAAAAGTAGCAATACTGCAATATAGAAATACTCTGTTACAAGTAAAAGTCCGGAATTCTGGATTTACTTGAGTAAAAGTACAAACGTATTGGTATCAAAATGTACTTAAAGTACCAAAAGTAGAAAGTACTCATTATGCAGAGTGTCCCATTTCACACATTTTCAAATGTATAAAAATATTTTTAAAATAGCAGATCTACAAGCTCACAATGCATCACATTGCAACGCATTGTGAGCTTGTAGATCGGCTATTTTCAAATGATCGAAATGTATATAGGGCTGAAGTGGTTAATTTATGTTTTGTAATAATAATCAAAATCTACAAAGTAACTAGTAATTAAAGTTTAAAAATAATTGTAGTGGAGTAAAAGTACAATATTTGCCTCTGTAGATGTAGTGGAGTAGAAGTAAAAGTACTGAAAATGGGAAATACTCCAGTAAAGTAAAAATACCTCAACATTGTACTCAAGTACAGTACTTGAGTAAATGTACTTTACACCACTGACCTTTGCATTGTTCAATATCAAAGATGTGTGCTGCAGCATGGTACTAATATAGTTTCCATTACATGGATTCAACTGCTAGTTATTAAGATGGAGATTATTATGATTTGATTTGTAAATCATTGCTTCTTCAGAGGCAGGAATCCCCACCCACAGCTCATGATTCCATAAAGAAGCATTTGGCTGCCTGGTTCTCTGTAGAACTTTGAGAAGCCGTGGGATATGTTTCTGTGTAGACCTCCACTGCTCTCACAGGCTGTGCTAATCTATAACATGCCGTGGGCTATTGATCTGTGTGTGTGTGTGTGTGTGTGTGTGTGTGTGTGTGTGTGTGTGTGTGTGTGTGTGTGTGTGTGTGTGTGTGTGTGTGTGTGTGTGCGCGCGCACAATAATGGCGTCATGAAGGTGAGGCGCCGGTGAATGCCAATGTTGTTTTTACAAACATCTCATCAACCGCACCCGTTGTAACTACCAGCCGACGCTGCCTGGCGGCCCCTCCCGTGAACAGCTACCGGGAACAGGGGGGATGAACCCTGCGGCCTTCTAGCGGTGTGTCCGTCCGCCGTCGGAACAGCAATGAGTGGACTTGCGGGCCCATGGGAGCAGCTACGGAGAGCGCTTTGACACCAGTCGGCAGTGCGGGAGTGGACTGGGAACTTTGTTTCCTTTGGTGGTCCAGCCGCACGGGACATGCCTGCAGACTGGTTGTTAGAGGGGTTTTGACAACTTGGGATGCCCAGAAATGAGGCCGGAGTGCTGGCAGAATGTTGCGCTGTCACTGCTATGATTAGCAGCCGCCATGTTTGGCGGAGACACTGCTGCCTGTGCCCATGGAGTGCTGGGTGACATGGTTGTTATATCATGAGGACATACATATGCCTTGATTTTGCGGATGTAACCTAAATGCACCTACAATCATTGTAAATATTTTTTCAGAAGTATTAGACATGGTGACAGTAGTAGAGATGTTGGACTGTTAGGGGTTCAATGCCAGACACTTGATTGTTGGTCAGTACACACATTATCCTGCAAGTAGCGTAGTGAATCTGAAATGTCAGGAGAACATGTTCACTGCTAAACGATATTCCATAATGTTCCATGCTAGAAGATGTTGCATAGAAGAACTGACTCTGTCTTGAAGATAAGTTCTTGCCAGAAAGGGACACTGTCATCTGATGAAGTATACATTCAGTTTAGCGTGTGTATAATGACAACATATTTTGTTTGATTTGTCTGTGCATCAGCATTATTCTGCAGTAGTTCGTTGTATTTCAAAGTAAATGAAAAGATATGTAATGTTATTTGTACCAAGGACCTTTGTGCTTTACCATAAACACTGAACTGTGATCCACAAACTGAGGAACCTACTGAACACCCCTGCCCCAATTACACAATTAATGATTAATACATTTCAGCTGTTAAGAACTTCTTAAGTACTTTCTGAATCATTAATATAGATTGTCTATGTTTTCACGTTCACACAATTTATACCATGACCTAAAGACTCATTGAGAGATGCTGACAAAAACATAACACAAATAGATCTGAAATTACAAAGATGTTCTACAGTACAGTGAGCAATGCAACTGATCATGGATTGAACTTCAGGCTGCAGTGAAAATGTCTTTTAGAGAATAAGCTACATGGTGGATTCACACCACAGTTCAGCTGCATTGTGGGTGAAAAGCACATTTTGATGTAGTCCAACATCCATGACCTTGGCTTCTCTCCTTTAAGCACATCAGTGTTTATGCTTACAGAGTCAAATCAATGGCCGCTTTGGCAACGCAAGCATGGAGTCACTGCACTCACACATGCCTGAAGCTTTGAGATCTAAGTGTTGCTTTACTGTCTCCAGTGTGTTTATCTGTTGTTCACATGTTGGGCAATGCTGGCTTCTGAAGAGGAGTTAAGTCTGTGTAAGACAAACCCTGTGAGACGAGTTTTTTTTGGCTCATTGATAAAGCAAGTAATTTGGAACGTCTCACAGGCTGTGAGACACTCCTGACATTTCTAGTGGCTTCACACCGTTGCCATGGACACTGGATGCTTGTCATTGAACTCATGTATTGAGTACAAATGCCCAGAGTTGATCCATTCAGTGGCTTGTTTTATGCAGCAGTGATTCTCAACCTTTTGAATTTCTAGGACCCCCAGTTTGATATGCGTTAACCCACGGACCCCCATTTGGTGCCAACTGGTACCCCAATCTACACTGTAAAATCCTCAGTGTTAAATTAACCCTGAGAGTGTACACACAGAACTGAAGGGATCAGTGAGTTCCCAATTATCCATCATTTAGCTGGAGGACCCCCTGGACCCCCTTCAACGACACCAGGGGACCCCGGACCCCACCTTGAGAACCTGTGTTATACAATATAAACTAGGCTTTAAGAAATAATTGAAACATAATGGCTATTATTGTCAGGGTGTGCTGTTCTTGCCAAAGTGTGTGCTGAACTTCAGCTCAACAGCGAGCTAAACTCCACTTCCCATAGAAATAATGACGTGATGTAAGACTTGTTCTTTTACTGAGGATTCTTCATCTTTACAGGTCATGGAGTAAAAACTGAAAGCAAACATAACGTACATTCGTACAATATAACATGAAATGCTGTCATGTCCTCATTACAGTAGCTTGTAAATACAATCATTTTGAATACAAAATAACCATTAACTGCCGTTTTAAACATTAACTTATTTTTACATACATGAAATTGTCACCATAACATGAAATTACAGCTTCCAATGAATTATAGCTTACAGCATTGCCTCCTGGTGAAGGTATGTAGAAGGTAGGTTGAAAAGCATCAGAAAAGGACACAGAAATGAAGAGCATGCACTCTCTGCTGCTACTAACATAAAATGCTGTTTGTAGGCTCACACAGCTGTTGTGTATCCAATGCAATTAGCTAAACTCACACACCTGCCTTAACTAACGACCTCTTCTCGTCAAGAGGGCCTAAAGTCACAGTGACCTCTTCTCATCAAGAGGGCCTTTCAATATAAGGGTACTTCTGTCTTTCAAAATAAAGCCATTCTAAGCAACATAACAGCGTACAATATAAATCACATTATAAGACAAGACACAGGGAAATGTACAGTATGCAGCAGAGAGACTACATTTTCTATTATTAACGTTGCATCTTGGCTTGGAATAGATCACCTTTTGACAAGATTAAATCCAGTCTCTTAAAGGCCTGAATGTGAATGTATTGCACATTGTAAACTGCTGTGGATAAAGGTGCTATTGCATATAAATGCACCATTTAACATTTACCATGTTGTCAGGCCCCAGAATGGCTGACTTGATCTGAACCTGAACCCCTTGTCTGTATTGTAACTCAAGTATTCAGCTTCCTGGCAGTAATCAACAGCAGTACTTGAATCCTTTAAACATCCATTAACTACAGCAGGAAATTATTACAGGTGTTTCAACAGTATATAGTAAGTATATTTAATGGCGTGTCATGACCAGCAGTTCAATGAAGGTCTTTCAGATACTGGCTTCAACACATGGAATGTCACCTTTCTAGTAGCTCTTGCAATCACCAATTGAAGTCATTTATACATCACACTAATAGGAGACCTAATATAGCAAATAGTTATATAATTACAAAAAAGCATTATTTAAAATTGAATGACATTATTTGATAATTGTTATCATTAAAAGTACTACTAAAAAAAAACAAAAACAGTTATATCCCAGTCTAAAAAAGACCATAATTCACAAAAATGCAACAATACTTATGTTTTGTGGATGCGCTGATGCTTCTCGTCCTCTATAATTAATCTGTTATCATAATGTTCACACTAATGAGATTTATCTTTTGTATGTGTGTGCTCATGCCATTTTCGACTGCTTGAAGTACACTTCAACACAGTTTAGCAAGTAGATAATGATAAAAAAAAAAAAGTAAGGTCAGATATTGTCACACTCTGACCCTGTCCTCAGCCCCGCCCCCTGTCTTTCCTCTGTGGCTCGCTCTTTCCCCCTTTCTTTCCTGGTGATGAGGAGACAGGCTACAGCTGTGCGCCCAGCTGCGCGCTGGCCACTGATTGACAATTGACTCTGCCTTTTAACCAGGCGTTCTCTGTGGGCCCAGTGCTTTGTGATAACTTCATGTCGAGTGACCTACTGTTTATTCGTAGCTGTGTCTACTCTCCCTGTGTTTGTTTCCACCGTGCCTTTGTTACTTTTCCCTCTGCCGAGGTGTAACGTTGTTCTTATGTTCTAACTACTGAGAAGTAAAAGGATATCATTTCTGCAAACTCCTGGTTCTGTGCTCCGTTTATTGGTCCAAGTATTACCCGGGTCGGGTCCCTGACAGTATCACAAAGCCATTCATGGACCCCGCGGAGCACGGGCCGGGTGTTGGAGTCCTGGAGCTGCAGCAGCTCACCATGGGTGAGATTTATGATTCTCTGGTCCGGGTCGAGGCACGGCTAGTCGCGTTGGACTCCCTGGGCCGGATGGACGCTCGCTTGGACGCTCTGGAGGCCAGCGTTCTGGAGGGCCAGGCGGGGATCCGGTCCAGAGTCCAGGGAGTGTTGCAGCGGGTTCAGACGCTGGAGGCGGGGCCCCAGCGGGCATCAGCAGCTGACGCTTCGGTCCAAACGGACCCGAGGGAGGAGGAGGAGCCGAGCGGCGCTGCCAGTCCACGGGAGGTGGGAGCCGTTGGCGGGCGAGCCGGCTCAGCAGGGACCTCCAGCATCAAGGAAGCGAGAGCCTGGGCCGTGGTTCCGGATGGGTGGGACCACATGGTTCACGAGTTCCTGGCCAAGGAGTGGGAACTTCGTTCGGAGGAGGAGGAGGGCGGGCGTTCGCCTTCCGCCGAGAGAGGGAGCCGACGCCGGCCCCCAGAGAGAGAGCAGCGTCGGTCGCCATCCCGGGTGAGGGAGCGGCGTCGTTTGTCTCTGGGGAGGGAACGCCGTGGGCGGTCCCCTTCCGGGTCGAGAACCCGTCGTGGGGAGAGTCGCCGCCGGCGTCGTTCGCTGGAGAGAGAGAATCATCGTCCTCCCGTGGAGAGAGAGGTGCGTCGTCTATCTCCGGAGAGAGCGAACAGAGATGGCCGCCGCCAAGCGGTCTCCGCGGAGAGAGAGAATCATCGTTTGTCCCCGGACAGAGAGATCCGTCGCCAGCCTCCTCCCGTGGAGAGAGAGGTGCGTCGTTTCTCCCCGGACAGAGCGGACAGAGAGGGCCGCCGCCAAGCCGCCTCCGCGGAGAGAGAGAATCATCGTTTGTCTCCGGGGAGAGCGGGCAGAGAGGGCCGCCGCCAGGTCGCCTCCGCGGAGAGAGAGAATCATCGTTTGTCTCCGGGGAGAGCGGGCAGAGAGGGCCGCCGCCAGGTCGCCTCCGCGGAGAGAGAGAATCATCGTTTGTCTCCGGACAGAGAGGGCCGCCGCCAGCGTCCTTCCGCGGAGAGGAGGATTCGTCGCCTGTCTCCGGCCGGAGCACAGGCTCGCTTCCCGTCCGAAGAGAGAGAAGGCCGCGGTCACTCCCTACACCTGGAGCCGGGGCGCCAGTCTCGGGAGGAAAGGGAGCGCCGCTTTAAGAATAAGTTATGTTTGTATTGCGGTCGCTCTGACCACTTTCTCCTCAAATGTCCCATACGTCCCGTACGGGACACTTATTAGTTTTTCCTGTTGTCTTTTTGTTTCAACCTGTTAGGGCCTTTTGCCCGTCTAAGTCCTTATGACTGTGTACTTTGATTCCAGTGTTTATGTTACTGTTTATGGGGCCTTTTGCCCGTCTAAGGCACCTTTGTATGTTACCTTTTGATTCCAGTGTGTTTTCCACTGGTTGTAGGGCCGTTTGCCCGTCTAAGTCCTTATGACTGTGTACTTTGATTCCAGTGTTTTTGCTACTTTTATGGGGCCTTCTGCCCGTCTAAGGCACTTTAAGAATGTTTACCTTGATCCAGTGTGTTTCTACTGGTGGTAGGGCCGTGGCCCAGTTCTTTTTACTTTTGGTTCCCTTTTATTTTCAGTGTTTTTTCCAGTTGGTTTCCTGTCTCTCACCTGTGTGTTTTCCCTTTCTCTGCCCTTGCTGTTTTGGTTGGTCTGGTGTGTGTTGGGTCTGGGCTTGGCCCAGGCCTGGTGTGTCTGTGTGTTTGTGTTCTTCTCTCAGAGCCTCCCCCCCCCCCCCCCCCCCCCCCCGGGCAGCGGCGACGGGCTGCTGACAGGCCGCTGAGGTTGGAGCGGTTCTGGATCCGACTCGAGTTTGGTGGGTCCCGTTAAGGAGCCGTCCTCAGCGGTGCTGCCCTTGGTCCTGTTCTTCGTCGCTGCCGGGGTTCGCCTCCTCCCTCTTTTCGGAGGTCATCTGCCAGTACCCTCGGCTCCACCCGTTGCCTGAGCCCTGGCGGCTTATCCTCCCCCCCCCCCCCCCCCCCGTCCTTGTTCTGAGGACGTCTGGAATCCGTCCTTAAAAGAGGGGGTACTGTCACACTCTGACCCTGTCCTCAGCCCCGCCCCCTGTCTTTCCTCTGTGGCTCGCTCTTTCCCCCTTTCTTTCCTGGTGATGAGGAGACAGGCTACAGCTGTGCGCCCAGCTGCGCGCTGGCCACTGATTGACAATTGACTCTGCCTTTTAACCAGGCGTTCTCTGTGGGCCCAGTGCTTTGTGATAACTTCATGTCGAGTGACCTACTGTTTATTCGTAGCTGTGTCTACTCTCCCTGTGTTTGTTTCCACCGTGCCTTTGTTACTTTTCCCTCTGCCGAGGTGTAACGTTGTTCTTATGTTCTAACTACTGAGAAGTAAAAGGATATCATTTCTGCAAACTCCTGGTTCTGTGCTCCGTTTATTGGTCCAAGTATTACCCGGGTCGGGTCCCTGACAAGATATAATGAAGCAGAAAGGAATTCTTTAGATAGATGCAATGAGAAATATACACAGTGTCAAAAAAAGAAGCTCTAACAGGCTCCAACACAAGTCACCAGAATACTGTTATTTTCTAATACGCTTGACTCATATAAGAAATACTACTAAACAGAATCGTTCATTTAAACAGTATGTTAAGTTTACTTGCAATTAATCAACAAATCAACATTGTATCCATCCCCATCCTATTGTTCTAGAATCAACATGCTCATATACATGTAATGTATTTATAACAGTTTAGCCATCTGCATCAACAATTGCTTAAACAAAAGACCATAATGGATCATCATGGAACACTTGGTTATGTGGATGTGCTGATGTTTCCTGTCCTCTATAATGAATCTGTCGTCATCATAATGTTCACACTAATCAGATTTATCTTTCATATGTGTACGCTCATGACGTTTCCAGTTGCTTGATGTAGTAAAACTCTTTCCACACTGACCACAAGGAAAAAGTTTTAATCCTGTGTGTACAACCTTATGACTTTGTAAATTCACTGACTGACTAAAAGCCTTTCCACACACATCACTGTGAAAGGGTTTCTCCCCAGTGTGAATTATCTGGTGTATTTTAAGTTTGGACATTTCAGAGAAGTGTTGTCCACACTGATCACACCCATAGGGTTTCACTCCAGTGTGAATTCTCTGGTGTGTTTTAAGGCTTTGCATGTGAGAGAAGTGTTGTCCACACTGATCACACCCATATGGTTTCTCTCCAGTGTGAATTCTCTGGTGTATTTTAAGGCTGGACATTCTAGAGAATTGTTGTCCACACTGATCACATCCATATTGTTTCTCTCCAGTGTGAATTATCTGGTGGCTTTTAAGGTTGGCCATTGTAGAGAAGTGTTGTCCACACTGATCACATCCATAGGGTTTCTCTCCAGTGTGAATTATCTGGTGTGTTTTAAGGCTTTGCATGTGAGAGAAGTGTTGTCCACACTGATCACACCCATATGGTTTCTCTCCAGTGTGAATTCTCTGGTGTATTTTAAGGCTGGACATTCTAGAGAATTGTTGTCCACACTGATCACACCCATATTGTTTCTCTCCAGTGTGAATTCTCTGGTGGCTTTTAAGGTTGGCCATTATAGAGAAGTGTTGTCCACACTGATCACATCCATAGGGTTTCTCTCCAGTGTGAATTCTCTGGTGTATTTTAAGTTTGGACATTTCAGAGAAGTGTCGTCCACACTGATCACATCCATAGGGTTTCTCTCCAGTGTGAATTCTCTGGTGTATTTTAAGTGTGGAGATGTTAAGGAACCGTTTTCCACACTGATCACAGCAGTGGCGTTTTTGCTTTGCCAAGCTTCTTTCTTCGTTCACCTCTGGTAGGACAGGGGAGGCAGACTGATGACCCAACACTGGATTGGAAAACAGACAAATGAAATATTGTTGAGAGAGTTAGAAAGACCGTACTTAACATTTACATAAATGAGTTAATGTCCAGAATTCACTAATTCAAAATATGTTCAAAATAAATAAGCCCCTTGTTTTGTCAAGTAACTAATTAACAATGACCTTAAAAACGTCAATACAAAAAATATCACGTGGTTAAAATAGCCGTTCTACAAGCTCAAAATAACGTAAGCTTTTAGGCAAGGTATTTCCAATGGTCATTGCACCACTAAAGCTATATCTTAAGTGGTTAAAAATGTAAAAGCACTTATATTCTACAATGTATATAACTATGAACTGTGAGACAATGAATGATCTAAATCTACAGCAAAGCTACTGGTCAAATTACAATAGAATATTTAGACTGTTTTAATATGAAAATGTGACAGAAAAAGGGGGGTGGGTGGGTGAAAAGGGAGGGAGGGCAAGTAACATACCATGGTCTTTGGGTTCCTCCTGTTCAGCAGAATTGTCCCTGGTGGGGTTGAGAGAGTTCATCTTCACCTGAAGTCTGGAGTCCACAGTTAGATGTGCTCAGAAATGATTGATATCCTGGAGGAGTTGTGGAAAAACTACAACTACTAACTCTTCTTTGAATGATTGGCCAAGGAGGAAAACAATACAACCATCTCTCCACCAATCACAGCCTAGCATAAATGTGCTCCATGTTGGCCAATCAAGTCCCCAATACAAACCCAATTAGCACATGATTGTTCCAAATACTTTTAGAACAATAGAAAAGGGTAGAACCAGCTTTGGTGAAGGAACAACTCAACTCATTATAATGTGTTTATAATATGTGATTGTACATGACATTTTAATTTATCTAGTAAAGGTTTGTGTTCCAACATTAAACATGTTGTATTATTGTCTTCCAAAGGGCCACTTGACTTTGAATGTTTATTAAAATAAGACAACAATACAAGATAAAAGTAAATGCAAGAAAAAGTCAGCACTTAGTCATTGTTGCTGTTGTTCAAGACACAAACTAGCACCACCCCTGGAATTATCATGAACATACATGCCTTCATAAATAATACACCAGCACTTGTCTTTGCATGTGTATAATATACCCTGTTCATATTTTTGAATTAAGTTGCAACCTTGTGAAACTTTAAAGGTAGCCTAAGGGATATGTTTTGGTTCAAACAAAAAGTGTATTGTCAAACAACTTGAAGCTCTATTCTGATTCTGATTAATAATTGCTACAGTGTTCAGTAACACATGTCTTTCAAGCTATTTAAACATAAAATGCATTTTCAGGGAGGTTGCCAAAATCAGTCATCAATAGAGTTTACCCATTGATAAGGTTACATTGTAGAGTGTTCCAGTTTAAAATGTGTCTGCTCACCAAAAGCATGGCATTCACTTCCAATTACACTTATTAAAACATGTGATGCTATAAATAGTTAAAAACACATACTGTGTAACTAATGTTTGATTCATTGGGAGTTGTTTTTGTTTAAAAGCAATGTTCATCAGTCCTCCTCTATTCATGTCCCCATGTGTGACTGACACCGGTTTGAATTCTCTTGTTGACACACTGCAGGAATATAATTGTAGGTAAAAGTAAAATTAGGTGGGAATGTGTACATTACAAATAGGAGACTAACTGGTACATTTAGATGCATAGTAGCCTGGTAAATGTAATCCTGTGTGATGAAGATAGCAACTCTTAATAACACACATACTGCAAGAACTTTAACATTATGGTTTACTCTTTGTGTTTCTGTCTTTTCAAATACATTCTGAATAGGTTTTGAACATTGTAAAATGTGTCTATTTAGTCCTCACAACATTTATGCATTATGGATTATAGGGAGTAGGCTACTGTGTGTGGTAATTACAGTCAATCACATGAAAAACAAGGCGGTTACAACCCTTGTTATGCACATAACAGTCAAAAAACAACTCTTGACCTTGAATATGTATTAAAACCAAGAAAAAATGAACACAAGTCACAAGTAAATCATATGAAAGAATAACGATTGCCAGTTATTCATGGTATTGGTATTTATCTCGAAAATAAAGGACCACTGCACAAACTACCTCTGACTTTGAAAAGTAAAGAACATTCCACATGTCACTATCCAAAACATGCAACAATAATTATGTTATGTGTGGATGTGCTGATGCTTCTCGTCCTCTATAATTAATCTGTTATCATAATGTTCACACTAATGAGATTTATTTTTTTTGTATGTGTGTGCTCATGACATTTTCGACTGCTTGAAGTAGGCCTACACTTCAATACAGTTTAGCAAGTAGATAATGATATTTTTATAAAAATAGTAAGGTCAGATATAATGAAGCAGAAAGGAATTATATAGATAGTAATGAGTACTATCACAATATAGAGCTATTTAACACATATTTAACCAAAGTAAATCACTTACCCTACCTTTAATATCCAGAATGAAAAAATACCAAATTTGTTGTGCATTTTATAAAGACATAACCCCCCCATTTTTTGTTTTTGTTTAGATACATATTCAATGTCAAGAGGTGTTTTTTGTGTTATGGTTTATAGGAGTACTGTGTGTGGTATTTTCAGTAGATACATTCAGATGATGTTATGAACAATCACATACTATAAACACAGTATAAAGAACAGTTGTTGCTCTGAAATAATCTGGAGCAATCATGTGCAATTTAGGGGCTTGATTGGTCAATCTATATTAATGGTTCTGGCTGAATAACTAGAGGGATTTGAGAGAGACTTCACACATGTATATGTACTAGATCAGATTATATAGAATAGATACATTGTTGACACACTGCAGGAATAGCTTTACCCAAACACATCAAAACTTTGACCACAATATGCCTCACTTTAGGAAGGAGTGCCTTCATAGATTTGTTTGGCAAACATATTACCCACTGATCTTTTACTTTCGCCTTGTCTTTTTGTCAATAAACATTCTCTATTATATACCTTGTTGTTAGATTACTTATTTAACATTCACTCACAGTTATTCATAGTTCTTGTTAGACTGTACATATTTTGCAGAGACTCATTGTTGCTCATGCATGCTGTTGATACTAAGTATGTATATCAATACATACAGCATTATGTAAAGTCAAAGGAAAGATAATTGAGGGAGGTAGAACACTGTATGCTGTGGAGTTAAATTTCATAAAGTAATTAATGTCCACAACTAACAAATTCCAAATGTGTTGTTCATTTAATAAATAAACAAATTCCCAACAATTTTGTCAAGTAGCAAACCAACAGTGGCCTTAACAACCTTAAAGCGGTAGTTCACCCGACACATTGACTTATTTTCTACCAAAGAGTCTTCAAATAATGTATCTGAAAACTCTTGACTCAGTGAATAAGAAATACTACTAAGATAATAGTTCATTTAAACAGTATGTTAAGTGTATTTGTAATTAACATTTTATTCACCCCCATCCTTTTGTTGACATATCTATAATCTTTCTCCTTCACCAAAGCTGATTCTGCCTAGTTCTATGGTTCTGGAAGAATTTGCAATCATGTGCAAATTAGGTTTCAAATTAGGTTTCTATAGGGACTTCATTTGCCAATCTATCTTAATGGTTCTGCCTGCATAACAAGAGGGATTTTAGAGAGACTATTTCACACATGTAAATCACTGCAGGACATACCGAATAGATAGATGTTGTTGACACACTGCATGAATAGCTTTTTAGACTTCTACTATCAAGATGTTCAAGGAGATAAACTATGGTCAATTGTATTTTAAAGGTCAGATATTATTTTAGGTAAAGGTAACATTAGGTGGGAATGTGTTCATTGTAAATTTGAGACTAACTGGTACATTTAGATGTATAGTAGCCCGATACATATAATGATGTGTGATGAAGACAGCAACTCTTAATAACAAACTGCAATAACTTTAACAGTATGGTTTACTCCATGTGGTTCTTTCTCTATCAAATACATGTTCTGAATAGTTTAATATTTGTGTTGAAGATAATAACTTGATGTGAAGTAATTGCAGTGCTATTGATTAAGACAATATATGACACTGGCCCCTAATAGGTGACTGGAATGCACCACTGGGGGAATATTTACAAGCTTAAAATGTAGTTTGAGCTACTATATCAGCTTTCATCCAAACATAAGAGTTTCCATTGGTTCTCCTACTAGGTATGCAACAAAAAAATCAAGGTTTCATGGGGTGTGTTGATGACTTAAAAATAAAAACTTAGGCTGTTCCCCGATAATGTCACCAATTAACATCTTCCATTTATTTACTTTTTACAAACAAAGGAATAAACACAAAATGGACACTCTGCTCTTCATCACATTTTTGGCTTAAAAATTCAAAACATAATATATATGTATATACTCTCAAATTCAAGGCTTCATAGGGTGTGCAATTGATGGAAAATAAGTAATGTTTTTGGGTGAACTACTCGTTTAATACAAAATAGCATTTTCAAATGTGGCTAAAATAGCTGTTCTACAAGTTAAGAATAACTCATGATGCAACACCTTGTTCTATAAGCTAACAATAACCCATTAGGCAACACATTGTTCTACAAGCTCACAACAAGTCATGGTGCAACACATTGTTCTACAAGCTCACAACAACTCATGATGCAACACATTGCAAGCGTCTAGATGGTAGGAACCATGGACCCCAGACTGATGACCCAACAATGGATTGGAAATAAAGATAAAGGAAAGATCGCTGAGAGTAGGCTACAAAAGAAAATTGGCCATTTTGGACAAGCAAAAAAAAAAAAGCAATTTTCAAGATTCATCGTGTGACTAAATGTATAGTCAGTTATTGTAGTTGTTGAGTAACACTTAGTAACTTGTATTCTATAATGAATACAAAGCATGAACAACCTCTGAGACAAAACATACATAATATACAGCAGATCTACAGGTGACATTCCAGTGAAACAAAGAATAAGATAGACAATACAAGGTATATTGAGACTTGTTTATTTCTATCTTTAGCAAAATGTTGGTGGGACATGTTCCACAAAGACAATACACAGTGGCGTAACGCAGAATCGCGGGGCCTCCCCGCGGGAGTTTCACGTACATGCACGCACGCGCAGCGCGCGTGCACAACCAAAATTTCGGGTCTAATTCGGTTCTATTTGACCAATAGAAATCAACTTTTTTCTTTTTTTTGCTGTAAAAATATTTGTATCAGCGCAGGTGGGGCCCCCCCTGCTGGTGGCCCCCCGCACCGCATCACTTGCTACCCCTAGCCTGTCAAGTTAATTTAATTGACCAGTTCAAGTTCAGGCATTTCTTGGGAGTGAAAAAGATGCTACCTTAAGACAGCAAAGGCATTCTCTGGACACATACTCCCTGTTTCCCAGTTCTCATTTGAAGTGACATTTTGAGAAGCAAATGATGTCTTCTGGAGTTGCTGCTGCTGTTCAGAGAGGCAGAGTTTTTTTTATTCTGGCAGGATTTATGTCCCATTTTGGTCCAGTAAGCACACACCTGCTGGTCTATTGTGTTCCCCCAGTGACCTGGGACAGTACTTTAGTGGTCTGACATGTCTCCTACCAGCTCTTCTCCTCTGGTTGTCTGCACCTCTCCTTCTATTCCTCTGCACACACTCATCCATCCTCCTCCACAGCAGAGGAGGATGGATGGTCTCCTACCAGCTGGTTGTCTCGTCCTGCTGCCTGCAGGATAAATACATATGTGAGAACTCCTGTTATCTCCTCTTATACTGTATGACACAATTCAAATGTACAATATGCATACAATTATTATACAATGTAGCCTACATACTGTATTGTCCGTTAGATTGAGGGCATTAATCCGGCACACTTGGAATATAAGTATTTTCCCAGAGTTCCATGCAGGCGATAACAAAGTCTCTTGGTGGTTCCTTTTCATTTTGTCCACATCTTTAGTCCATATTAGTACCAGCTGTATGGTTTCTGCTGCTGTGTGTCCATCTTACAAACCCATCAACTGCACAGCGGATGAACATTAACTGCTCTTGTACTCTGACTGATGTCCTTCTCTGACTGCCATACACCCTTCCACGCCAACCTACCCATGCACATACGCACCGGCCCGGGCTGGCCTAGCGGGCACCAGTAGGTTCCATTGTAGCCTGACAGCATGTCGTGGGTTCGAGTCCCGATCCCGACGGTGTTTCCTGTGTGTCACTCCCCATCTCTCTCTCCCCGTTTCCTGTCTACCTACTGTACTATCAATAAAAAAAAGAGCCACAACAGCACTCTATTAGGCTATACACAAAAATAACTGCAGCCCTCCAGATATGTATCTAGTCCTGTGCTTTTCTCTTCCCTAAATACGGTACCATAAAATATTTTATGGTACCGTAATATTTGTGTGTGTGTGTGTGTGTGTGTGTACACGTGCGTGCGTGCGTGCGTGTAAAGCTTGTTGTTATTGTGTCTGTTGTTCCAAAGTCTTCACATGCTTTGAACTACTGTAACTTTAACCTACTGTACATGTGATGGATTAGCACCATTACAGTAATTCACTTGTAATGGTATGACTCACTGGATCCATAAATAATGCATGAGGATATTATATGCACATTTAATTGGCTCATCTAAAGCTACATTATGTTGGAATATTGATATTAAGGCAAATTAAACATTTATCATGATCCTTTCTTAAGTGTTACCATAGGCAGTTTCATTGGTTCATGCAGTTAGAGGTCTAGTGTTTCTTTTTGACAATAATAATAACTAAGTGAACCTTCAAACATGAAATGTATTTCAATGGTTCTGGAATGGTTTCCACATGGCTTGGGTTCACATATGGTTCTCAGAAACTAATTTGGTCTCTGCTCAGGAGGTAGTGCTAACCCCTGTTATATATAGTACCTTTATTAGAAGGATAAACCCCTTGAGATGCACCATCTCATTTTCGAGGGGGTCCGTAGCCCAAATGAACAGGACATAAATAAGTTCTAGGAAACCAGAACTTATACAACATATTCTTTCACCATCACAGTACTTCATGGGTTCTGTCAGGTTTTATGTCATGGAAGGTTGCGGGTTACCATTCATAGTGGAACAGAGCCGTACTATTACTGCATGAGGTTATCCTTCATAGTGGAACGGAGCCATAATATTACTATTATTATTGAAACACATTCAGCTACTCTTGCAGATCGATGGATGCTCTTAAGAAACACACCTCAGGATTCATCTACTCCTCCGTGGAAATTAACTGAGCATGACTGGACTGAAAAATAATATTTTTTTAAAGCAGTAACAATTTAGAACTCACCATCGAAGGGCATTTCTCTGACCCCCACTAGGACATTCTTACTTAAATTACAGGCTTCTGGGTTAAATGTAAAGGTAAACACAAGGGTGACAGTACTATTAAGGGCCTCTTTTAACCTTCTCCTCTCATTTTCCTCCTTTCTGCAGGGATCCATGCAGTCGTACGATTACATTGTCACTGTGCTGTCAGTGTGTGACAGGCTGCTCTAATCCACAGCTGTGTCGCTCCAGTGCTCATCCATGCTGCTGCTAGAGAGAAGTCATTCTTCAGCCTTAAAACCAGCCTCACCACTCCACCTACTGCTGCATGAAAGACTCACTATTATCAATGTGGGGTTCAAATGGAACCAAATGCCATTTGGTTCCATTTTTACGTTCTCAGAATTGTGGGGGTCCTTGAAACCACTGATTAAGTTAGTGTTATGTCATTTGTGCTTAACTAGATTTGTGCACAATGAAGCGAGACAGAAAAACAAGTCTAGACAAGACAAATATGTAGTCAGCGTGATAATCACCATAGCAACGCAAATATACTTAACAACAGCAGTTGCTAATTTATTTTTCCCACAAGGTTCAGTCACCTCCTAGCATTGGTAACACAGTTCTGGATGTGCTAATGGTTGAGAGCACAGATGCAGACTCATCCATTATCCCCTTGTGAGCTGTGAGTGCAGCCTGAAAGACAGACAGACTGTGTTCAAGGTTGTGCTTTATTGTCTCCGCCAGGCCGAAAGGCATGGCGAGAGAGTATGTTTTGCACCCTAAGTCCGGGAGTCATGGGGCTTAACGTGGTTTCGTCGGTTAAAGTTTTTTTCTCAACTGATTCTTGCTGCTGGGGGTCCCCTCTTAAGGATTCAAGAGGGTGCCCGGTGAAATCCCTTGAGCATTTTTTATTATTAACCCCTTAATGCCCAAAACACAAAAAAATCACCCAAAATAGCGGCATATATATAATATTATATTCCCCCCATGCGAAATTTCGCATGGGGGGAGAGTGGCCACTTGTACCATCGGGTAGGTAGGGACCATGCCCAGGAAGAGGCACCTTCCTGGGGTAGCGATGGGGCGGCGGAGACCCCCAAAATCATGGTTCTCAAAAAAAAATCAAAAATCGCGCTGAGTGTTTGTATGGCCTCCAGAGGTCCGCGGGGACCCCCTGGCGGACCCCCGGCCGAAAATCTCAACTTTTTTCGGCTTGTCGATCTGCTCTTTCTCGGGCCAAAACGGGCGGTACCTCTCAGACCCTGGGTCGCCCGGCGCCGGCGGAGGGCTCGTTGGATCCGGGCCGGGGGTGGTCCCTGGGTGGCTGCCCGTGCAAACTGCGGCCGAAAAACCCAGGAAAATAAGTGAAAATCGCACTGTGTTTGCAGGCCCCGTGAGGTCTGGGGCTCTGGCCTCTCCCCTGCGTGAAATTTCGCGTGGGGGGAAAGTGGCCACTGGTGCCAGCGGGTAGCTATGGACCATGCCCGGAACCGGGGCATGGTCCTGGGGCAGTGTCGGCGCCGCGAGAGGCCCCA
>NC_137617.1:5055439-5142939 GCF_963280865.1 Gymnoscopelus braueri | reverse complement strand
TGGATACAATTTGTAGGAGTAATATAAAAAAATGGGTTTTGCACAAATCGGCCTCCTGGTGGTGCTATAACAGGCCCATGTGAAAGATTTGAGGCAGAGGCACACTCCCTGAATTGGCATCCAGGGAGTGTGTGTGCACAGTTTCGGGGCGACCGGGCCAACGGTGCCGGAGTTTAGCTGGTGACAGACGGACACACACACACACACACACACACACGGACGGACGGACAGAGGGTAAAACATACTCTCTCGCCATGCCTTCGGCCTGGCGGAGACAAAAAGAAAGAAAGAGAGAGAGTGCAAAAAAGAGCAAAAAAGACAACATCAGCGTATGTACACGTGCATATGATCTTGGTATATTATATACGTACACCAAAAGCATTTTTTCAGTAGCTGCCATATTACTTTATGACATAAACTTCACAGTCTACAATCTTCTGTATACAGCAGTTTAGGTAGCAACAGTTCAAGCAGTAGTTTCAAACAGAGATTGCGACTAAAATTAAATAATCAACCAGACAGGACGCCATGTACTGTACAAAAATAACCTTCTGTTACATGCATTGCCTTGTAGGTTCTCAAGCCTCTTACCATTACACCTACGTTTAGCTCAGCAAGACTAGTTTAAAATAAAATGATTATTTCAACTTAATCACTGTTTGAACGCCTCGGGATTCCCCGGGTGGAAGTTGCCAATGTTGCTCAAGGAAAGTCTGGAGCTCTCTGCTGAAACTGTTGCCCCCGCGACCCGACTCCGGATAAACGGTTGAAGATGGATGGATATTGTATGAACATACTCTACCATACAGATAGGACAACATTACATTTTATTCATTAAAAAAAAGTTACATAGTGAGACTTCAGGCTTCATCTGCCAACCTATCAACTGATAAGGAACCAGTAGAGGTTTATGCAAATAAATACAACAAAGTGGGATTTTACTGAAAGAGGAAGAGAGTACAAAGTAGATAATAGAAATGCATGCAATCTGGGGATTATAAATAATTGAATGATCAGATGTGATGATTATGTATTGTCTGGGATGTTGTTAGTGCATAGCATGTTGTCACAGGCTGTTTGTTTTGCAGTATTAAGTGGTTTGACCACGACTGCAGATGGAAAGATGGAACTTGCTTGAGGGTGAATGAGGAGAAATTAGCACAGATACTGGTCTCTGCTGCCTGACGCAGGGACAATTATCAAGCAGAAGTTCTGTTTAAATAGTTTAAGCAAATTTAATTGCGGATAAACATTCACCTAGCAATGCACATAGTGTTAATGTTCTGTTTTGGCATTTGGCATCTATTATGGTACCTACGGTTCAGCCACTCAATTAAATTAAATTAAATTCAAAGGGCTATTATTGGCATGAGAAAACATACCTTTACATTGCTGAAGCAAAAGTGGAACCACTCTATTAGTGTGATTATGGTACATGCCTGCTTCTATTGCGCAATGCGCAGGCTTTTCTTCTCAGTCTATTGTGTTAATGGCAGTGGCCACGGTGTTGTTATTTTGCCTGAAGTTCAACTCAGGCAGATAGAAAAAGGTCTCCGCCAGGTCAGGTAGGTTATTGTGGCCTCCTTGTGGCGCTATAATAGGCCAATGTGAAAAGTGTGCCATTTCTTCATAGGCCTTTAACGGCAATCGGACACTGCATTCATGATTTGAGGCATTTTGTTCGGATTTTTTTGTTTGTTGCTAAATTAGGCCTGCTGGTGGCGCTATAACAGGCCAATGTGAAAAGGGTGGCATTTCTTCCTCGGCCTAGTTGGAATGTGCGTGCAACATTTCACGGAAATTGCACGCTGCGTTCATGATTTGAGGCATTTTGTTCAAAACGGACCTCTCCTGCAAACTTTTGATGCCAATGTTAGCTAATTAGGATGGAATATGAAATATCGGACACATCTGTCTTGATCACATGACTATAGGGATACTGTGTGTAACGATTTGTACAATGTCTACGTATTTCTTTTTTTTTGTTTTGTTTGTGTGTGTGGTGGCTCTGTAGGAAGCTAGCCGTCTATAAGAGGGTCTGACTGTCTGTCTGTCTGAGCTATATCTGTCAAACAGCTGTACCGAACAGTGCAATGTTCTTGTGGTCACTGCCAGTAAGCCAAAGAAGTACCTCAACTTTTTTTTATTATTATTTGTTTTACTTCCAAAAAAGTTAAAGTAGCAATACCACAGTGCAGAAATAATCTGTTACAACTAAAAGTTCAACATTTTACTTGAGTAAAAGTATTGGTATCAAAGTGAATTTAAAGTACCAAACGTAAAAGTACTCATGCAGAATGAACAGTGTTGCACAGTGAAACCCTCCGTGATTAGCAACCATCAGGGGATTGATCATATAGAGCATCGCAGTTCCCGCCCACTTCCTGGTTTTTCGTGGTGCCGGAAGGAACAACTCAATGCATTTTTCCCATTGACATTTCCAAAAATATTTGTATCTATTAATTTAAGCCTCGAATCAAGCCATCATGACATGACATGAATCATGACCATAAAACGTTTGATTCTGTGATTTTTTTTTTGTTGAAAACGGCAAAACAAAGGGTATTTATTAAATATAGTATAACATATAATTAAATATAAAATTAAAAAAATCACAGAAAAAAAAGTTTTATGGTCATGATTCATGTCATGTCATGATGGCTTGATTCGAGGCTTAAATTAATAGATATAAATATTTTTGGAAATGTCAATGGGAAAAATGCATTGAGTTGTTCCTTCCGGCACCACGAAAAACCAGGAAGTGGGCGGGAACTGCGATGCTCTATTGGAGATAAATATTCTGTGACTACTTGAAAAGGTAAGAAAATCGCTGGCAGTATGGGCTTTATTTATTTGTATATACTCTGGCAGTGAAAGAGATTATAATAGGTTTAGAAACAAACTGACAAGAATCAGATTAACTTAACTAAGTTTTGTGGCTTCTCCTAACTTTCCAAATTAGATCAGTATTTTATTGTCTCCGCCAGGCCGAAAGGCATGGCAAGAGAGTATGTTTTACCCTACGTCCGTCCGTGTGTGTGTCCGTCCGTCCTGTCCGTGTGTTAGCAGCTAATCTCTGGCACCGTTGGCCCGTTCGCTGCGAAACTGTGCACACACACTCCCTGGATGCCAATTCAGAATCTCTGCCTCAATTTTTTCACATGGGCCTGTTATAGCGCCACCTGGAGGCCAATTTGTGCAAAACCCATTTTTTTACATTACTCCTACAGATTTTATCCAAACATCATGCAAATCGGTACACAGTATCTCTATAGTCATGTGACCAACAAGGATCTGTCCGATTTCCCATATTCCATCCTCATTGGCTAAGGTTCGCTTCCAAAATTTGCAGGATTGGTCCGTTTTGAACAAAATGCCTCAAATCATGAACGCAGCTTACGATTTCCGTGAAATTTCACAAACACATTCCCACTAGGCCAAGGAAGAGATGCCACCCTTTTCACATTGGCCTGTTATAGCGCCACCAGCAGGTCTAATTTAGCAAAACACATTTTTGGAACAAAATGCCTCAAATCATGAATGCAGTGTCCGATTGCCGTGAACGACCTAAGAATAAATGGCACCCTTTTCACATTGGCCTATTATAGCGCCACCAGGAGGCCACAATAACGTGCCTGACCTGGCGGAGACCTGTGCTCCGAGGAGCACTTGTTCTAGTTTTATTTAATTTGTGTGTGCTGTAGGGCTGTTAACATTCCTCAGAAATTAAATTTGAATATTGGTCTTAAAAAAAGTGCTCTGATCTTGTTTTCAGCTTGCCAAAGGGCATGTATCCTAGCCACTGACTAGGCTATCCTCCTCTGGTTTGTTGTAGCCTGTGTTGCCAACTCCCGTGAGAGAAACAAGCCAAATCTTGCGAGAAAAATAATCCGACATGGCAACACTGGTTGTAGCGGGCTTGTTATGACAAGTGACTGCATGCACTCAACTACATGGCCAGTAAGGGACACACACAGTGGAAGAGGGTCAGCGGCAGCGCGAGTGCTGCTCTGATCCAATAAAAACATATTGTTAGTACACTGAGCGGAAGCCACGCCCTCCAGTCGAATATTGATTATTATATTAGAATGTACAATTTGTTTCAATATTTTCTACTGGTTCATACAAGCCTGTTGATTATTTCAAAACACTTTAATTACAAAACCAGAAGTTTAAAAGATTGTGCATTTTTGAGTCATTAGTGATGGTAATTAACCTGATAGCAGAAGTATGATACAACTCAATAATACAATAATTAATGAATGCAATCATGTTAATCAAGCAGACAGACACAACTTGTATCTGTCTGCTTGATTCATATTTCATTCATATTTGACTTAATTGATAAAGGAAAGGATAAAGGAAAGGATCACTCACTCACACATGTGCACACACACAAGAATGTTTGAAGTTTATATTTTGAAGTGGTAATCATTTGGACATGAAAACAAGGATACCTCCTGCCTGTAGAAACTCTTACCAAAGACTTAAACACCAAGAGGAACAAAAAAAGCAGCAGAGAAGTTCAAATGAACCCTGCAGTGAACGATCAGTAGCCTGTCCTGAACACATGATGACGTTTTGGCTGTAAACAATCAAAACACAAGTTCACAATCAAGATCATGTTGTAACTTTTAGAAAAATAACTTAAGAACTCCCAAGAGCAGTTCAATTGCCCACAAGTCACAAGGCTGAGGACTGATGAGTGAGAGGCAGCTCTGTTGGTGTACACTGCTTCAGGGACAGAAGGCAGCTCAGTCCCTGTGGGCCGTCTTGAAGCCAGGCTGCTTGGAGACCAGCTGGCATTGAGAGATGACGGCACGCAGGGAACGTTCAAGAAGAGGTTTTAGACAGGAAGGACAGGAGCAATGCCAGACGTTGCTTTATAATTTATTTTAATTGTTTTAGAATCCCTTTAAATTGGTCGAGGGTTGGTTTGTTGCTGGGAGGAGAATCAATTTGATCAAGTTGATTTGAAGCTGACAGATGACATGCAGCCTGACATAATCACAGAGGAGTCGATGGTCCCTGTCAAGAGTAAAAACTATAATTAGCAGCGACAGGGGAAGGGAAAAAGAGATGTGATCAAAATTGCAAGTGACGGGTCTGCTGATGTGTACGGAGAGAGAGAGAGATGTTAGTGGACTTAGGGAGGGAATTATAGATGAAAGCAGGATGTTAAGAGAAGGAACCTCCATCAATGTCAACTATCATTCCGAGAGAGGTATCAAAATCTCAGTGAAGAAAGAGAAGGTGAGACTAAGTGGAGGCTAGCTGGGGAGATAAATGCAGGTCTTCGATTTCAACCCGATCTCCAGAGATTACCGTAACATTGCACGGAACGAGTGCACTTCATTCCGTGGATAGCCGCCTCGGAACTCCCGAATTGCGTGCATATGGTACGGCGCTGCCTTGTGACAAAACCATTTCGGAGGCGCGCAGTCACAGGCGAATTGTCCCCCCGTGAAGGACCACGAGGGAGCTAAGGCGACCGAGTTGCCGTCCTGAACGGTGGGACATTCGCCTGTGCCTACTCAGCGCCGTTTGAGTTATGTACCGATAGGCACAGAATCGTAAATTTTATTGTGGCGACTGCTCTGCTTCCGGGTTTGCGACTGGTTTTGCGACTGGTTACGCCCACCGTGGGACTCGCCGTACATATGCACGCAATTTGGGAGTTCCGAGGCGACTATCCACGGAATGAAGTGCACTGTTCCGTGCAATGTTACGGTATTCTCTGGAGATCAGGCTGGCGATTTAGAACCCAAATAAGCTGTTTTTTTGTTTTTGCAGCTGAAAGTGAGCAGACAAAGCTAGCACACTTGCCAGATTCAATATGGTTTATTTCAGTGGTTCCTAACCTTTTTTTCTTGTAACCCACCTTTCTTTATTTGAAATAATAATAATAGAGTAGCCAATTATCTTTTACCCCCTTTTCTCCCAAATGTAGTAGTTATGCCACATTTCTGTGTTGTCACTGCAGTCATATCCTACTGACTCACCTGCCAGTGAGGAGCCCCCACCAGGAGGATGTAGAGCCTTCGTCCTACTCCTCCCGCCCAACACTCCCCGCTGACAGGTGCCACACCACAGCCCGTAGGAGTACGTACAATGACCAATATCACCCTCCCCGCCCGGCTTACCTCCCCCGAACACGGGCCAATTGTGTTCGCATAGACGCCCGACAAAGCCGGATGCACCACGGTGGATAGATAGAGAGAGGGTGGACGGACGGACGGACGGACGGACGGACGTGTGATTGTAGGCAGAGGACAGAGAGTACACAGACTTTACTGTGTGGGGAGGAGAGTGAAGACAGACAAAAGAGGGATGTTGGAAGGACAGCAGCTTGTTTATAGTGTGAAATATGACATGGAGGCTGAGGTTTAACTTTAAATTGGATTGAAAAATGGAAGTCAAGGTGTGTCAGTACAGCTACACAGAGCTGCAAACAAGTCCACTGAGAAAATCAAATATTGGAGTTTGCTCTAGGACTAACTTGGAAGTATTCACTGGATGTAACTTCATTGTCTGCTACTGAACCAGGTGCTATCTGGCCACTTTAAGCACATGCAAATTAACTGGTATGCAAGGCATAACATCAAGTGACTCAAATAAATTGGTGTTTGGTGCAGAACACTGTATTTCCAGAGACAAAAACATAACCATGCTTCAAAGAATGAAGATGGATATGGTTTCATCGTAAATAGTCTGACAATAATGTTCAACTGTTGATTTGCCATATAGCATGCTACTTCATGTACCGTACAGTGTGCTAATATTCACACAACCTTTCATACTGGTATGGCTGCATTGCTCCGTAATGAATATTCTTGTTTAGATGTGTGACATCATATTTAAGTGTATGTTTTCTTATTGTCTTAATGTTATTGCATCAGGAAAAAAAAATCAATATATACTGTAGTAATAATAGTACATTAATGCCAAAAAGACTTCCACATAGACCATAGACTGAATGTGAGTGTCTGACATATGTTTAACAATGAAGATGTTTGGAGTTGAATGTTTCTGTATACTGAGGCCTACATAGAAGTTATTTGTAGGGAACCAGGTGATGGAATCTGGGGAATTAAAAAAACAAAAGTCACGTGGCTGGGCCCAGTACATAATAAGACAAATAACACACATCTAAACGTGAAAGGTTATTAGTAACAAAAAAAGGCAATTAACTTGTTTCAGCCATTTTACAACAAAATGCCCTAAAGACATGATAAACAAACAAGAAGCCTCCCCTTCCTCAGCACATGCAAGGGTTAGAGCAGCCACAGTGTTGCATTTTCATTAAAACGAGAGAAAAACACCCTAAATTGCACTCTTTTTATGTATTTCTCTCTAGTATAATTCTCACCATGAAAGTGTATATATATGTTTTAATTATGTTCATATTGGTCTATAAAAATAATACAGCATCGTGTTTGCATTGGTCCCTTATGTCCCTTGCATCTGCCACTATTGGTTGCACAACGGTCAAATGGCTACAGTGAAGAGATATCGTGTGTTTTATTGGGGTCTGCAGGGTGCTTTATTACTGGCTATTGGCAGTAGTGTCCTGGTTTATACTCATGTTAGCGACAGATCAATACTAGCAAACAGTATTTGGAGGGGCCACTTGTTCCCTAAATCTGCACCGTACAGCAAGGTTAGTGTTTGCTGTGGCTAATAATGTACTGTGTCATATTTTACACCCTTACATGAGCCTCACGATGAGCCTAATAATGACCCAGCACACAATGACCCATTGTGCTCACGATGGTTCTGTTAACAGTATTTATACATCAAGGAACAGAGGTCATCTGATGCACATTATGAGGAACTCCTGAAGAATTATAGTTAGTGAAAAAAGTAGTCAAGCCCCCGCACAACCCTGACACCATGGTTGAATGATGAGACCCGTCTTATAAAGATGTAATGTAAAAGCCGAGTGCAAGTGGAAATGTGACAAACTGCTTATCTTCCTAGAGATCCTCAAATCCCAAATGGCAGAATATTTGCTTTTAGGGACGCGAGAACCAAATGTTTTTCTAATATTGTCACAAACAGCTGCCATATAACGCCAGGACACTTTTCAGTGTAATTGATTCAGTTGCAAACCCCACTCCTGTCCATAATACACAATTTGCCCAGGCCAAATGTGAGGAATTTCTAAACTAACACATTGGGTGCCAATTTTTTTTACCGTATTTTCAAAGAGTAGCGCTTAGGTGCCAAAACCGGGATTTACCGTGTTATCAATCTTTTTTTTTTTTTTTTCCACAAAGGGGGGGCTAGCGCAGCTCTGGAATCACCCACGGTGCCTCTGAGAAGGAAGGGACAGATGGATCACCGTGCCAAAAAAAACTGGCTCCCATCTGCTCCCATTCTATCTCCTTGATAAAAACCTCCGCATCTCCTTTACTTTTTACAGTGTGGAAGACGAGTCATTTTCCACGATCACTTTATGGTGACTCACGTGAGAGATGTTATTGTTCCAGGCGTTAGCCAGGACCATCTATCGTCGTGCACGCATCCATTGTTTACTTTCGGGTGCTCGACGTGGAGTCTAGAGCTCTAAACAGCGCAGCGTTACAAATGGTGAGATCTCTGGCACTCAACGTACACTGTTTATAAAATTCGGGCACCGAATGTGTTAATAAGATTGCCAATATCAGGACCCAGCTTAAATCCCGTCAGAAATGCTTCCCCCATCCCAGCGAACACTTCAGTATCATTAAATCTGTTTCAACCCATCACTTGTCAAACTTTAGAAAATATAATTTTGTCCATGAAATCGTCCACCTCTCAATCAGATCCAATCCCCACTAAAATGTTGAAGGAAGTGTTTAGCACAGTCTCACCTCACATTTTTGCCTTTATAAACACCTCTCTTTCCACTGGTATTTTCCCCTCTGCCTTCAAACACACTATAGTTCAACCTCTGCTGAAAAAGCCGAACCTGGACGCCTCAGAATAAATAAAAAAAACTAGTGATTTTCCCTACAAATGTTCTGTCCAATACATATAATAAGACAGTGTGTCATAAGTTTACACATTTTGGTTTGCTTAACACAGGACTGTGTGAACACAAACTGACAAATGTAATAATTTGGTTCTTGCTCTGGACCGTTTAAGTCAACTTCAGATGTGAAATACACCTTAGTAACTTTAGTTTAACTCTTGAGTTTAATATATGTATTGTAATCTTAAGATGCAAGAATCATGACACTTTTTTCAAGGGTTTTTAGCTTGGCACAAGCTGGTATAACAATTAGTGTGTCATTTTTGTTATTATCATGGCTAGTTTGTTATTGTTGTAACTGAGAATAGACTACATCCCGTACCCTGGAGGGACGTTTGCTCTGCAATTGGCTATGGTCAGCATTCATTGATCACCAATGATGTTACTTTATCACTCAGTCAGACTGTGCATGTGTAGGGAACAGATAACTGAGAGTCAGTCATCAATCAATCGTTTGTCAAAGGGGAATCTGTACTGGGTGCTCAAAAACATAAATACATAATGAGGCAAAGACAACAATTCAGAATTCCAAGTATGAGAGATTTTACTCGAGTAAAAGGAGCAAACTTTACACAATAGCATCATGCAATGGAAATCCAGTTTGGCTCACTGAGGTCATATTCTACCTCTGGTTAAATAGGCCTGTTTCAGACACACCCCCTCAACACCTAAACACAGACAGTTTTCACATAGAGATGTTAATTTAGTCAACAAGCAAGCAACAAAACAAAATAATTTAAATGTTGCATAGGTGCCAGCTTGTCTCATAGAAGCAGGGTGGGGTCAAGCAGAAGAACATTTTATCACATTAGTTCATTTTAAATGTTTATATTCAAATATCCTTGACATTTCCCCCATTTTAACATTTAAAAAACCCTTACACAACAATACTCATAGCATATTGCAGGAATAGGCGAAAAACCCATATTCAACTTCACAGGAAAATTCCTATCCAGCCCAGCTCAATTAGCCACGACCACCCTTCCGGCCAACGACATGTAGAAGTTCAACAAAACAAAAATGCACAGGGAGAAAGTCCATTCATGTACAGAAAAATACAGTTACAAAATACAGGTACAGATCATAAAAGAAATAAAGCTCCGAAAAGGTCCTTCTTCATGGCCTCAAAGTATCATAGTCCATTGTTCCACTAAATCTTGTTTCACTAAAGTGATAGCAATGTCATTCTCTTGCCGTTAATGGAATGGGCATCCACAAAAAGAGTGATGCCGTCAACTGTAGCAAAACTAATCATTGACAACGCCAGGATCCGGATGGCGAATGTCCTGCGGTGTCCTCTCAGAATCCTGCGTAGCTCCTCGTTCTTTCATCCTCCCGTGGCGTTTGCCCCGTCCTGCAATGTGTAGCGTGGTTCCAGGTCGTTCCTAGTCCAGAAGCCGGTCCTCCTGTTCAGAGTGCTCTTTCCTCATCCACTCAGCCAGTCCATCCCCCGTTGTGAACACCAGGGCTGAAGACTCCATAGGATCCTTAGCAACACCATCATACGCCATTCTTGAAAAAGAAACACAAAACTTGTATAAATAATCTCATCAAGGGTTCAAAATGTAAAATCACAAAATTCATTAAAATCACATACAGCATACTTTCAAAATTTCGCCAACATCTATCATATACAGGAATACATAGGATTAGATTAAATCTTTTCAAATAGTGTAGCTATACACATAATGTACCTATATATCATATGATATTTGACTCTGCATATGGAAAAACAAATATCAATGTTTTATAGCAAACCACGATACTTAATACCACACAAGCCGTAGAGATATTTAGCACGTTGTCATCATCTGTTATTCCTCCTCTCTCAAAACAGTTCCACTGCAGTTCATAAGTGGACCTGAGAATAAACACTCACAACAACATTATTTAACACACCCTAACTAAACCACATGTATGGCATTTAGTCATATATGGCACTTAGAGGCACACCACTAGCTATAGTAAACTAATCTTACTTTCATGTTTAGAAATCCATTCTCAAACCAATTATACTAGTTACCAATTACCATAAAATTCACTAGATTAATATTGCTATTTAGTGATGTGGTCCTGCAGTCCTGTGTCTGTGTCACTAAGAGAGAAGCAATCATTTACTACAAAAACATCTTAAAAAGAAACAAAATAAAACATGACATGAATTAGCATCATTCAATACAAATCTAAGCACACACAGAAACCATGTCATATGTTTACACAGCCCTTATGCTCAATTATTCAGTAGGAAAAGCACTAGGATACTTCAGATCAGAATAAACAATTGTAACAATCAAAATCAGAATAAACACCATACATTACCCCCCGTGTTTCGGATTATTGGACAATCCAGTGTTCCCGGCTACCAGAAAAATTGAAAGTAATACATTCGACGACGCACGTCTCAATAGGTCAGTTATCAATTAGTTTGTTAGTCGTGCTATTAGTCACAAAATACACGTGGGATAAAACACACTCATTATACAACAACATGAAATCACATCAAAACATTATGTTAGCCTCCCATAGAACGACACCGATCCTAAAAGAAATTGGGAAGGAAACAACATTATCGAGAATAACTTTCCCACAAGCCCAAAACCCAGAAAATAAATTCATACTGGTATTGTCGGATTTCTGTTGCATGGCGTCCCAATGGAGCAGAAATCTTCAACCCAGACCCTGACCCCACAGCGGATGAAGAGCCCCCATCAACACACAGGAGAAAACATCACACACTGTCTACATTAAGATATATTCACATTTTCAATCACTCATCCCTAAAAATAATGGCACTTCCATTGTAGTGTCAAAATGTATGGTTAATCTAATCACCATAGTAGCCAAAAGTTCAGGGTTTAATCCAACAACACCTAATTCCAAGTGTCGACCACCTGCTGTGAGGGAAATAAACTGAAACACTCGTAGATCTCTGTGCTCTTACACACTACATAAGTATCTTACAATCAGTAGGTTTTACTGGTAGCAATACCAGATTCACAATCTCCTAAAATGAACCACAAATGTATTATTTTTTGAAAGTAATGAAGTAGTTCACACACTCTATTTGAGCAAACATGTTTGAAAGTAATGAAGTAGTTCACACACTCTATTTGAGCAAACATGTTGTCTCACTTTCCTTGAGTACCTGGCAGTAACTTGTCAACAGACCACAAAACTCAGACTGGCGACTGGTGTATCAATGGGCTGATTTGAATATCTATACAGGTCTAAGCCCAGTCCTTTCAAAGAAAAACTACAGGTGCCAGTTGATCTAAGATAGGTGGCAGTATGTGCTTCACAGGCTTTTTGTTTCAATATATTCTCTCCACACAACCAGAGATAATGCCTCCTAATTTTGTGAACACAAATTCACTCTTATCATCTAAAAATTCCTATCTATTATTAGTTATATTAGTTAATACTCACTCCTCTCTCGCTTCTACCCCTCCTTTTCAAGACAGCAGAATAATGGTTTTCTCCAGGCCTCGGTCAGTCCCGACAGGCCTTTAAAAAAATCCATGTACTTACAGATGCTGCACCTTAACCTTGATCAAAAGATAATTGTGTTGTCTTGTACACACAACATTACAATAAACAACACTCGCACACACACACACACACACACACACACACACACACACACACTCATACAAACCAGTCATTCTGTGCTAGCTTTGTTGTATATCTGTACAACAGGATCCCTCAGGCCGGACAAAAGTCCCCCTGAACAGACAGCCGGCGACTGTTTGATTGATTGATTGAATAACTTCTATACAAATACATGCAAAAACTAAAAGAGTCACTGAACGCATTTACACAACCTTACTAAACATGACCTCCTAACGGTTTGAGTGTGTCGGCTTATGATTACTGCGTTTCCTTGACTGACGTTAATCGGCAACACTAAAAAACATTCCACCAAGAATACAAATTTAAAAGATTAAAACACGTCCACAGCCTCCATTTTTCCATATATTGTATCCTATGTATTCAAAAAATCAAGCAAAGTCCCTCTAATCTGTGTCATGCGCATGAAGGCGAGACATTTCAGTCTCCCTACATATAGGCCATCAAAATGCCTATGGTGATCACAATTCATCACTGATACTTTAGAATCCTGAAAAAAAAGTAATTCCTCATGTACAGAACACCCAAACAGAGACCTCAGTACTCACCCCGGATGGCTGGCTGAGCAGCGAAGACTGCCAGGCCACGACCACTCTTCCCCACTCAGCCAGCACCCGTCCAAATCGTTCGATTATCTCGGCGGACTACCTCCAAATGTCAAAGGGGAATCTGTACTGGGTGCTCAAAAACATAAATACATAATGAGGCAAAGACAACAATTCAGAATTCCAAGTATGAGAGATTTTACTCGAGTAAAAGGAGCAAACTTTACACAATAGCATCATGCAATGGAAATCCAGTTTGGCTCACTGAGGTCATATTCTACCTCTGGTTAAATAGGCCTGTTTCAGACACACCCCCTCAACACCTAAACACAGACAGTTTTCACATAGAGATGTTAATTTAGTCAACAAGCAAGCAACAAAACAAAATAATTTAAATGTTGCATAGGTGCCAGCTTGTCTCATAGAAGCAGGGTGGGGTCAAGCAGAAGAACATTTTATCACATTAGTTCATTTTAAATGTTTATATTCAAATATCCTTGACACGTTCAGTCAGTAAGTCAGTCAGTCAGTCAGTCAGTCAGTCAGTCAGTCAGTCCATGCAGCAGATGTGTACATATTATAATTTTTTTTCTCATAATTAGCAATTAGCAGAATGCTGAGTAGTAATCATGTGTCGGTTTGGCTCTGCATAATTCAATAAAGTGGTAGTTAAACTAAAGGGCACGTGCACATGACCTTTCATAATTGATATACTCAGTATTTTCAGACTGATTGAGTGAAATGAATCTCACATATTTCTCATTGTATTACTTTTTGCACTGTCGGAGACTATCAATTGTATACATCTAGCTACAGGGTTGGAGGCCAACAAAGTGAGTCATGAACTACATTTGCTCTCCATTTAATGCTGATGCACCTTGCTCTCTCTCTCTTGGGTTTGTGTGAAGATAAAGTATATCTCATAATATAATGGAATCCTGATGTAAATACTAGAGCTGACCCCTCATAGTCCACTAGACAACTCATTATTCTGCACAAGCTACCTTGTGGGTTTGTACTGTAGTGTGTGTGCTACAGTGCTTTATTCTGAGCGTACAGGAACCATGCCAGAGCAGGTAAATGAGAGTTCACTGACAACCATTGTGAGAACTGCTGGAAAGCTCATTGCAATGATGTGATCTATACAGCGTTTCCCAACCGCAGTTCCGTGGCCCTTTAGTGTGCCGTCTGAGATGCCTTTGTGTTGCGTAAAAAAATGTGAATGAAAAAATAAATAATAATATCAATATAATAATAAATTAGATAATATAATAAAATAATATTACCCCCAAAAAATACATTTCAACTGCCCATAGCGGCCCAACGGTAAGGCCGACGGAAACGGCAGTGTATGCAGCTCAAAGTGAACTTATACTCAGGTATTTAGTTTGTCGCCGTCCGACCTTCCTAGCCCATGTCATCAAAGAAAAACGGGCGACAATGGCCAACACTTAATCGAAAATGGGCCATCGAAAATGGGCCATCGAAAATCGGCGAAAGTGGCCGTTTTCAAGATTTGGCCATTATATCTGGAACAGAAGGTCCAATCTGCTCAGTTCAAAGCGTGTTGGATGCGTGACATTGAGGACATTAAGCACATTAACTTTTAGGGCGCCCTTAGACGATACAGGTATAGCGACTGTCCAATCAGTGGAAGTAAAAGTGCCACCATGTGTTCAACTGTGCGTGTTGAACTTGTCACTGTGAGTGAATGTGGTCACTGTTCATCGCTAATCACCCCAAAAAGTCAATACTACGGCTAAATGTATGGACATGGGCCCTCATTTATCAATGGAGTGTACAAACCAGCTTAAATTTTAGCCCAGGAATCACCTTACATATCGTCTGTCCTTGGATAAATGACGGCTGAAACCGACCGTCATTTAAATAACACACCCTTTAATGTTCTCGAAACACCCTTAAATGTTCTCGAAGCGCCCCGATTTTTCAACATGAGGAACCTGGAATGCAACACGATGCGATGCGTTGTGAGCTTGTAGATCTGGCGCGATGCGTTCTGAGCTTGTCGATCTGCTATTTTCAAATAGCCAATGCAGCCAGATCTCCAATCTTATCTGAATGGCAGTTTGTTTAAATGAGTGAATGATTAATCACCTAACTTGTAACATTGCAAATAGGCTATGTTAGATTTTAATTGCTTGTCATTGTCACTTGGAAATAAAATAGGCGTGCATCTCCATGATTTTGCCTTTATAAAATGTTATATTTTCACAGGGATTATTTATTAGTGTGTTAGATGTGTTCAGATGCCTGTCAAATTGTTAGACAATGCTCCGCATGTCTACGATGGAACAAACAGGTGTAGCCAAAGTCTACATGTCCTCAGACCTGACCGAACGCTGAAGTCAAAGTCACAATAGATTGATAAATGCCGACAATTGCTTTGTACGCCCGTTTTTTGGTCTACAGCACTTTGTTAAATGAGGGCCCATGGTGTTTATTGAATGAAAGCAGAGGGCTAAGATAACACTTCTCCTGAAGAATTCCCAGTACAGTCTTCACATACTCTTATGATGTGTCCAGTACCTCTAGGACTAAAAACCCACAACTGATGACAGATTGGTGTTAAATGTGACAGGTTGTCAGAATTTAGTTTTTCAAATATCCTCTAAGGCAGACATAGTGATGTGAAAGTCTGTCAGCGTCAACATAACGTGTTTCAGCACTTTTCATCACACCACCATCTTCATTTTTATATTTTTAGTTTTTTATCAACCCATTCTTTCATAAAGTGCCATCCTCCACCCAGATACATGTAGTTATTGTAAGTGCTACTTTTTTTATCCAGAATACTTTCTCTTTCTTTCCTTAGGTCCACACCTTTCAGTCCATGTCAGCCGAACACGCATCTAGAAGTGCAAATATAGCAAGTAACACAATGAGTCAGCAACACCACTGGTTGTGTTGACAATGCTATCAGTACATGTCAGCTGCTTATTCACTTGCAAGAATATTTTGCTCCCCATCAGCATGATTTGGCGAGCGTTGAAAAACCTCATTATTGGCCATCATTGGAGATGAGCACTGAGTGAAACTGATGCTCCACACCTTGACGTGTCTCTCTTTACGACTCACCCAGCCTTCATCTCCAATGCTTTCATCCATCACTTTATCGTCTTTATCCTCTTATGTGTGATAGTAAAATGGGACACAGATTCCTGTAGCCATGTTGAATTTCACCACAGGGGGAGTTTATGGCTGCCTGGAGATACTTTATTTTATTTCTATTTTTAGATATTGAGATGAATAAGTTATGGGCCTTTCCAATTCTACTGTCTCATAACCTTTTCTGGTTAGACTTTATATTAAGGTTGGATCTATAATGCGTTAACACATTGCCTTATAACAAGTGTCATAAGGCATTATGAAACGTGTTGTAAATGTTAACACATTGTGTGCCAAAAACAGTCCGGACCTTTTTTGAGAATCCATGCGTCATGTGCCATAAACGGTCCGGACCGTTTTGGACAAAAAAAATGTTTATTCGTGGGGCCCACGTGGGGCGCTCTAACGAAACTTTGGGATCATCCAAGGAGTCTCTGAGAAGGAGAGGCCGGATGTGGATCCATGTCAAAAATCCTTCCGGTCGGCCTTTCTCCTTGACTAAAAGCTTAATATCTCCATTTCTTTTTAACGTGGTGGAAGTGAGCCGTTTTCGATCGGCGATCACTCTGCAATGGAGGATTGCGTTAGAAATATTATTGTTCCAAGCGTTTGTCGGGACCCTCCGCCGTCTCGCACGCACGCTTTGTTTTCATGCACTTCCGCGTCGGGGCTTCTACAGCACGAAACGTATCAACTTAAGTGGATGGAAGAATAGCAGGCACTGAATGTACAATATTTTAATAAACCTCTGGCACACAATGTTTTAAGAAGTGTGCATTACAACTTATAACAAGGTTTATGAAGTATTATAAATAATATAATGTATGGTCATAAACTCAGTGGAACAGCACATTCTAACTACCAGGTAACACTTAAAGGTCGTGTCTATTAATCACATGTATAATGCACTTATAATTCTTCATAATACTCGCTATAAATGTTAATTATGCATAAGAACTTATAACAAAGACACTTTATATAACTAACTAAGTTAAGGTAGTCATGCCTCTGAGCTTATTATGCATTATGACCAGCACTTATAATGTTATAAACATTATAAGTTGTCATACATGATTATGAACATATGAGTGTTATAATGCCTTACAAGCGCATTATAATGCATTATATATTATGTGATTATAATGCATTATAGACCCGACCTTTAAGTAAAGTGTTACCAATATGTTCCCCCTCTGAAAATATGTTCAACTGTCCAGTACATGTGTTTGCCTTGCATTTGTAGCATATTTTTTAAAGAGACAATAATGGATGTTTCTGATGCTTTGAAAACAGCCCTCTGCTTTGTCCTCAAACAGTTTTATTACACTGCGTCAAAACCTGTGGTTGTATTTTGGCAACAACTAAGACAGACATTAGTTTGTGAAGCATAAAAATGTACTGTAGCCTGGATCCTGGAGCATGATACGCTAATATCAAAGCTAATCAAATAGTATGTCCTGAATTTCCTTTTATCCTGTGAGCCGATATGTCTTCACTTACTCACACACAAGGGACAAGCATTAGGAACTGAACAACAATTCACTGCTGTTCATAGATTAAATTACCTTGATTCATGTGATGAGAATTACAGTGTGAATAGTGGACATAAATCACTGACCATCCAGCACACATAAATCTGAGGCTGACAAGTGTCAATGACAGCACATTTAACTGGTACAAGAAAATTCGACCATATCACACCCATCTTAGCACCCCTCCATTGGTTACCAGTTGAATTTAGAATCACTTTTAAAATCCTACTCACTACATGTAAGGCTAGGCTAGGTCTTGCTCCAGCCTATATTTCGGACCTACTCCTCCCCTATGTGCCTACTCGTAGTTTGAGATCCTCAAATCAAGCGCTCCTGGTCATTCCAAAAGGTCAGTTAAATTCAAAAGGCCGTATGGCCTTCGCCTTCAGGGCCCCTACTCTTTGGAATGCCCTACCCCTGGAGATCAGGCTCCCTGAGTCTGTCCCTCGGTTTAAATCCCTCCTTAAAACCCATTTTATAGATTAGCTTTTAACCCCCATTCCTAGTCAATTATACTAGTCTATCTCCGCTGGTTCTGCACCGGTATGAAAGTGAATTGTACCTGTGCATTCCTGCATTGTTTTCTGCATTGTTTTTAATCTTTTTTTGTTACTGTTTTCTTTTTTTGTTTTCTTTGTGAAGCACTTTGTAACACAGTTTTGAGAGGTGCTATATAAATAAAGTTTTATTATTGTTATTATTATTATTATTATTATTATTATTATTATTATTATTATTATTATTATTATTATTATAATGAGATTGTGTGGTTTATTTTGCCTAGTTTTCTTCAAATCAGCATCCCACCAATAACGTTCCTAAAATGTTTCATTTGTAAATGTGAAACCTATTACCTAAATGTTTCTTTCCTTAAGAACTATATTTGTTTTGTGCTCCACTTGGATTGCAGTGCTGGGATTTGTGTTGCCAAAGCAGTGACATGACTAGGTTGTTTATCTAGGTCACAGTTCATATATCCCTGCTTGTTTATCTAGGTCACAGTTCATATATCCCTGCAAGTTGTTCAGATTGACTTTGAACTTGGATAGCTTTATGGGACGCAAGAGTGCAGACTAGCCAACAACTCGGGACTCCTGAATGGCTGCCCACCACACCCTCCTGTCTAGCATCAGGGTCTTGAGCTCTGCAGTGGTGTTAGCTCCGCTGTCGTAGGGGTGTGGGAAAACATCGATTCACACTCGAATCGCGATTCTATTGTTGGGCTATTCAGAATTCATTCTTATTTTCAAATAATCAATTTTTTTGTTTGTTTGTTTTATTTATTCAATTTTACACACAAACAAATTGTTGTCTTGGATTTACCTTTGTGTGTTTACATTATTATCAGTTGATAAAACCTTTAGAATTATAAAAGCTACGTAAATGTACTCTGCTTTTATGCCAGCAGACTGGAGTAGATCCTGAAATCCTATGTTTTGAATCGAGAATCATTTTGAATCGAGAATCGTTTTTGATTCGGAAAAAAACTTTTTTGAATCAGAAAAAAAACTAGTGAATCGTTTGTTTTGCAAAAAACGGAATCGTGACCCAAGAATCGGAATCGAATCGTGGGATAGCAGACGTTTCACAGCCCTATGTCGTGCCATAGTGTGTCTACGTAGGTGGTGTGCCTCTTTCCTCTCCTTGCTGTACCATGTGTTACCTCCCACAGTGTCAGTTTGCTCGCCACCTGTTCCAGTTGCCTGACACAGTGCCCAGCCAGCCTCATCCTTCTCTCTCTGACCTTGTCTGTGACCTGTGGGAGGCCCGTGTGACACCAAGTGCCATTTGTAGCATTCTTGTGTAGACGCCATCCAGGGCCTTTTCCTGCTGTTCTGTGAGAGTCCATGGCTCTGCCCCATACAGCAGCACCAGTGGTGTAAAGTAACTAAGTACATTTACTCAAGTACTGTAGGCTACTAAAGTACGATGTTTTGGTATTTTTTTTATTTTACTGGAGTATTTCCAATTCTCAGTACTTTTACTTCTGCGCCACTACACCTGAGAGGACAATATTGTAATTGTACTTTTACTCCACTACAATTATTTGAAAACTAGTTACTTTGTAGATTTGGATTATTATTACAAAACATACCCACTTCAGCCCTACATATTTCGGCCATTTGAAAATAGCCGATCTAGAAGCTCACAATGATTGTGAGCTTGTACAGCTGCTATTTTCAAAAGATTTGAAAACGTATGAAATTAGACAGTCTGCATAATGAGTACTTTCTACTCTTGGTACTTTAAGTACATTTTGATACCAATACATTTGTACTTTTACTGAAGTAAATCTAAAATTCCGGACTTCTACTTGTAACAGAGTATTTCTACATTGCAGTATTGATACTTTTACTTAAGTAAAACATTTGAGTATTTTTTCCACCACTGAGCAGCACTGACTCCACTGTCGCCGATTGAGGTTAACTCCCATGTCAGATTTCCTCACTCTCCTTTTGGCCTAATATTCAGTAGGAAATATGAACGTTAATAGGGTTCACAGTTAGCCTCAACAGAGACATTAACTCTGCTGCTAGTGCTACTTTTATCTCTTGTATATACAACAGACACGTTTTCTTTTTTTTCTTCTTAAAATTGTGTTTATACATTTCATATAAACATATTAACAGTATTCATCCATGTGCATATTTATACCCCTAGAAAATGACATTACATCTCCTGCACTGTGTGTGCGTGTGCGTGTGCGTGTGCGTGCGTGTGTGCGTGTGCGTGTGTGCGCGTGCGTGTGTGTGAACACGAGGTCATTAGCGTTGTAAAGATTTGCTCATTCATCCTCAGAGTAGCTGACAGGATGAAGGTCGATGAGTCAGATATCTGCAGGGTCCTAAATGCTGCCTTCAAAACAGAGTGCTCTGTTTCTGTACAGAAAACACATTTCCAAAAGCCTGGTAGAATGTCCCAGCTTGACCCGGTGAAGTCTTGTGATGAAAAAAAGAAAGTATAAGCTCAAAGACATAGTTAAGGCAATATTTTTCAATGTTGGGTTCAGCGTTTCAAATGGGCCCTTACGGGTCTGTAATTCTTAATGTACAAATGCTCACACTTTAATTCAATCCATTAAGACCTGAAACACATCTGAGTCATTTTTTTATTTGAGCTAAAAAGCATCATTTTACACTTTGGCTATTCAAAAATAGCAAATCTACAAGCTCTTTTTTTTTAAATAGTGAAAATGTGTGCAAATCTTTGAATATATGTATTATTTTAAAGCGAACATTTTTAACTCCAATCTTTGCTTCTGGGGGTCCCTGGAACAACATATCTTGAGATGGGGGTCCGCGGCCAAATACATATAATTTTGGGGGTCCTTGACAATTATGAAAAAGTTTGAGAACCTCTGAGATAGAAACAAACACTTTTTTAGAAAACTGTTGGGATTTAAAAGACATTTGTAGAATCGGTCTCAGGTCTTAATGGGTTAAGTAAGTAAATTTGAATGCAACACTTTCATTTGTAATGAAAAAATTTTACGCTATGTTATCGCTACTTTTATTTAAGTCCAAAATCTGAGTATTTTTTCCACCACTGGTTACCATCAATTCCGGCTGGAGATCTGTTTTGCATGTCGTTCAACCTCTCTACTCTTCTCTACTTTCCAATCTAAACTAACCAAACATTGTAATCGCTATGTAAAAAAATCTCCAGCTGTAGATATTCCTCCAGATCAGTCAGCAGGTGTCAGCAGGGCTCCAGGGCTGCGTTACACTGTGTGTTTTGCTCTCCGTTCTGCATCACAGGGCAGAAGCATGCTGGAGGTATGAGAGAAGAGCCATGTTTGTTGTCAGGGCAGGAGAAGCAGCAAGGAGAGAGACAACATGATGTGTCACACAGGAGAGAAAACATCTAGTGGTTCACATACCACTGTTTCTTAAAAATAAACAGTAGTGGAAAAAGTACTCACATGTTTTACTTAAGTAGTATCAATGCTGCAATGTAGAAATACTCTGTTACAAGTAAAGGTCCGGGATTCAAAATTGACTTTCTACTCATTATGTAGAATGTCCCGTTTCACAAGTTTTCAAACGTATACAATGTATGAAAATCTTTTGAAAATAGCAGATCTACAAGCTCACAAAGCGTTGCGATGCGATGCATTGTTGTAGATCTGCAATTTTCAAATGGCCGAAATGTATATAGGGCTGAAGTGGTTATAAGTTTCGTAATAATAATCAAAATCTACAAAGTAACGAGTAACTATAGTTTTCAAATAAGAGATGCAATGGAGAAGAAGTAAAAGTACTGAAAATGTATAGTACTCCAGTAAAGTAAAAAAAAAAATCAAAATTGTACTTAATGTACTTAGTTACTTTACACCACTGAAAATAAATAAAAAGTGAAACAACAACAATTCAAATACTTTTTTCACACCCCCTCCAAGAATCCCCCAAAAATATATCAGGAGGGGGGTTAAAGAACCCTCTCTTTTTAAATACAGACACAAGGGAGCACAGGAAAGGAGGGGGACAGCTGTAGTGTTGTTCTTCCACTAAAGGTGAATCAATTGTCTCAGGAATTCAAATATTCACATACACAACATGCTAAAATACAGGACTTTTCTGATATTGCTTTGTAAATGTCTTCCCCCCTTGTTTGTCCACTGGTGTTTGCCAGGCCCTGCTAGGGCAGTGCTTCTCAACCTTTTCAGGCCGTGACGCCCCCAAAATAATAATATTTGAGGTGGGGACCCCCCCCCAAAAAAATAAATAAAAATAAATCCTATTTGAACTGGGGACCCCCCCAAATTAATAATATTTTAACTGGGGACCCCCCAGAATAAATAATATTTGAACTGGGGACCGCCCCAAAATAATCATATTTGAACTGGTGACCCCCACAAAAGAATCATATTTGAACTGGTGACCCCCACAAAAGAATCATATTTGAACTGGGGACCCCCCTCCCACACCCAAAATAATCATAATTGAACTGGGGACCCCCCCACCCAAAACAATCATATTTGAACTGGGGACCCCCCCCCACCCAAAATAATCATATTTGAACTGGGGACCCCCACCCTGACAAGCACTTGGAATTGTAGGAGTTGTAGGCATTACATTTAGTTTGACTCTGTCCCACAGATAAATATTGTGAGCAGATCTACAAGCTCAGAACGTCTCACCAGCCAGTATTTCTGTACGTCTGGTTGCTGTGGAATCTGAGAGTGGGATTTTCTTTGTTTTAGCTGTCATTCCCCCTTTTTTTGGCTTCAAACATGGTGTCCATCACTTCAATCAAGCATTATTTAATTATTTCTGCATCAGAGAAAGGCTTCTTGTGCTTACCCAAAACGCACTCTGAGTGAGCACTCCGTTGCTACGTTCAAAATGTAGTCTTCTACTGTTGGTATCAGGCAGCTAGCAAAGTGCTGGTACGAGCATACAAACTCACTGCTGTGCTGCTGAACTCTCGTGACCCCAGCTAACACACAAAAAAAGACCTACAAATAATATATAGTTTTTTAAACTTGGATTTGCCCAGGGTCCGCAGGGAGTTGTGCCGCGGTCCGGTCATAGACCGCGGTCCGCCTGTTGATCTAAATAAACCAGATTTTCAAACACCTGACTTCCATTTCAAAAATCCGAAAATTTAAATATATCCCACTATAAATATCACGCCAATTAACAGACAAACACTCATGCAAAATGGCAACCCCTAAGAAGTTTCCCAAGCTGGAAGACAACGAAACCACAGCGATAGGTTTCCTATTCAACGTAACTGAATCAACAATGTGTATAAATAAATTCCGAAGCAATTATTTCAATTTCCAACTGCAGACGGCAGAAAAGACTTACACGGATGGTGTTTGCTTCACACCAAAGGCAAACCACAAACAATTTCAACAGGCCGAGGAGCAACAGTTACCATTCAAACTTTTCAATATCTCCAAGAAATTCAATACATGTAAGTTCACCTATATCAACTCATTTGAAGATTTTCATTGGTCTTTTATTAATGTTATTTCATATACTTAGGGCCTACTGCCCTACAAAGCCAAAATGCAGTAGGCCTATTATTGGCCACACCGAATTGTTTGTGGATCCCAAATGTCAAATTAGCCTTCAAGATTTTAAGGAATAAAGAATTACTTAAAGAACAAATATACAATTAGTGTAATATCACTTACATGCCGATATGTCATTTGACTGACCAGTTGAATCACTTTTAATCCCATCATTCAGTGTTTTTTTATCCGTAGATACTGCACTTTGGCTTTATGGGGCAGTTAGGCTATATAGGCCTGGGGCTTATAGGACAATATATATATCTATGTCTACACAGAAAGAACAAAAACAATATTACCATAACAACTAAATGTATTTATTTAATATTTGTATTACAGACACCAGACTATATGTTTTACAGACACCAGACTATATGACCTCCATTTCAACTCCAATGGACGACTACAACAAAGCTCAACAGTCTTGCAGTTCAAGCGACAAACCCCACCAAACCAGCTCACCCTGCAAATCAAGGACACAAAAGACTTATCACAGCAGCAAAAAGTAAGTAGCCTGGATTCATGCTTCATCATTAAACTGTTTGACTATTTCGAGCACGCACCAGTTTAACTTTTCCTATTCAATGACAATGAAACGTATTCACTCAAATTCGGTGTGACTGCACCCTTAATGATTTGTTTGGAAAAATAACAAATATAGACTTGCACTACTAGCATTGAAGCACAAGATGGTCATATATCACATTTTAGATATAAATATATTTTATTTTTTAAATATAAAGTGGTTACTCCATATAGCATTCAATACGATCCTTCAGAAGTACCTATATGTTCTGTATTGTTGTAAAAAAAAACATTAGAATCTGATCGGTGGCCATTTTCTCATACTTATAATCAGATTGCAGTAGCCTACATCTCCCAACCAGTAAGGTGGCATAGTTGAAAGTATATGAGAAAATACGGAGAATATGGCCACTGATCAGATTAAAATGCTTTACATCAAACAATACAAAATATACGGACAATTTGAAGACTCCGTACATAATTTGAACATCTGTGACCATGGAGTAAGGGACCAGTCGAAATGTACAGAAGGGGGTCCCTAGAGGAAAATAGGGGAGGGTCATGCCTTTCTAATTTTAGTACAAGGGAGGGTCAGCTAATTTTACTTTGAATCCAAGGGAGGGTCATGCAATTTTGAATTGATAAAATAGTCAGTTTTTTTAATATACATTTTTAGTACAGCAGAACAGTGGTCAATGACCCCTCTCTATTTCAAATGATACAAATCCAGTAACACCTTGGTCTATTTAGAATCAATGACGGTCGTTAACAAGCCATCAACGCAAAGCAAGTACGACCCAGTCAAATCTATTCAGCGTCTTAACGATGGTGGTTGAACAATTAAGCAACACTTCAACAGGTGTTAGGCATATTAGAGAGATGCATTATCCCAATTTCCAACACAGAGATATCCTCTTTTAAGTGTGTTTTTGTTGCTCATAGAATTACATACACCAGGTAGGTTACAATGACCAATTTATAACTGGATATTCATACTAATTTGAAGTAATTCTGTGCATGTGATTAATTTGGATCTATATGGACAGTTGTGCATTGATGCCAGCCTAGCTCCACAAGTAAAACCAGAATCATCAGGCCATAATTGATAGCCTAATTTTTAAGACTTAGACAGGGGCCATTTTCGAATTGCACAAGTACAAGCAAGCACATGCGATTGATATGGGCACATTTCCTACTAATGATGACTCAACCAGGTAAACCGGTACAGTTTCCCTTGAAATTCTAACTCCCATTTCTGTGGAAGTATTTAAGGGAGGTTTTAGTACATCAAGGTAAATACAGGCTTTTATTTGATGTATGATGACGCATCAATGTTGTCAGCTGCTTGGAAGCCGGATGTCTGACTTGGAGTCGGATGTCCGACTTCCAAGTAACTGACAACATAGATGTGTCATCATACATCAAATAAAAGCCTGTATTTACCTTGATGTACTAAAACCTCACTTAAATACCTTGCGCTGTGTGCGTGTGTAAAACTGTCCTCCTTGAGCTGAATTTCCTTTCTGTTGTCACGCACATTAACAGTATCCACCATCGATAAAATAAAATACAAATCTTCACTTTCCTACATTACTAAATGCATGGTCAGGGACCACATGCAATACCTCCACGGCCCACCAGTTGAAAACCCATGATGTAGGCAACAGTGTAGTCACTGTAGTTAATAATTATGGGTTTCAATGGGTTTCCCACATGTAAGTGTAGAACACTGTCCATTCTGCTACCACTACAGACACTACACTGTGCATTTAGCAAGACCTAGCAAGATCAGTTTTAAATGTCATGTTGTTGTATTTGATGGGGAGGGTTAGGGGTGTCAAGATAACACTAATTTCACGATACATTTGGGCATATGATATCGATATGATACATTATTAATGTTCTTTTCTCAGGTATCATCAACATTGGCCATCATCTTTAGTTTAAAATAACAATTATAAAGCACTTTAAAAAACAATTACAAAGTGCTTTGTACACACAAATAAATACATTTGTGCAATCTTAAGGGGGAAGTGAAGTTCTCACTAACTATAAACCCATTGTTTCAGAGGACAGATACAAATATAATATAATATAACACTGCATATCTATAAATTCCACAAACCTCATATTTTTGTCATCTGGACTTTACGAACCAAGTGCAGCCTAGTTATTTCCAACAGCTAAAAAAAAATCTATAATACCAGATACAGTATAATACCATGTAAACAATCTTAGGTTAGATGTAGGCCTCTTTGAGAGTGCAGACTGGCATAACTGCTTTGACGCGTGTCACATTAACGAGCGTCAACGAGCATCAGCTGACACAGAACACCTCCCCTCTGCAGTGCTTTAAACTGAAACAGACTGGAGTCTGTTTCATTTCTCTTCAAAATATCTTGAATATGATGGAAGACATGATTAATAGTTACTGTCTGTGATTATGATAAGCTTTACATTTCGTATCATACACCATACAGTAAGAACTCCTATAACTTTCACCGGCAAAAAAAATAAAGAAAAGAAAAATAACTTGAAAAAGTGCTCCTCGGAGCACAGGTCTCCGCCAGGTCAGGTACGTTATTCTGGCCTCCTGGTGGCGCTATAATAGGCCAATGTGAAAAGGGTGCCATTTATTCTTAGGTCTTTCATGGAAATCAGACACTGCATTCATGATTTGATTCATTTTGTTCCAAAAATGTGTTTTACTAAATTAGACCTGCTGGTGGCGCTATAACAGGCCAATGTGAAAAGGGTAGCATTTCTTCCTCGGCCTAGTGGGAATGTGCGTGTGAAAATTCACGGAAATCGCAAGCTGCGTGCATAGTTTGAGGCTTTTTCTTCAAAACGGACCAATCCTGCAAACTTTGGAAGCCAACCATAGGCAATAAGGATGGAATATGGGAAATCCAACAGATTCGTGTTGATCACATGACTATAGAGATACTGTGTACCGATTTGCATGACGTTTGGATAAAATCTGTAGGAGTAATGTAAAAAAATGGGTTTTGCACAAATCGGCCTCCTGGTGGCGCTATAACAGGCCCATGTGAAAAAAAGCGACCGGGCCAACGGTGCCGGAGATTAGCTGCTAACACACAGACAGGACGGACACACGGACACACAGACGGACGGACGGACAGGGGCGAAAACATACTCTCTCGCCATGCCTTTCGGCCTGGCGGAGACAATTACAAAAATATTACGATACAGTATGACCTCTTGACAATGCCTATCGTCACATTTTAATACCACGATAGGCTATATCGTGGGACAATATAAGACCCACAGACGACGTCACACTGATAAGAACCAGTATGCGTGCAACCAGTATGCGTGCAATGAAACCCATTCTATCAGGTCTCGCTAGGACACGCCTCACCAGCCAACACACAAGAGGGGGTTGGGGTATGCTGAAACCAGCGCAACCAAAACAACAGGTTGAGAATTGATTGCGTGAAACAATCACCTGTGCATCCAGTCTCAATGTTGGTAAACAAATAATTGGTGAGGGTTAATCTTTTTTTTTTAATCACTTGGGGAGGGTCATTGATTTTTTTTAGTCAAAGGGAGGGTCATGGCATTTTAGATCAGGGCACATACATTTTCTCCAGGGGTACCCTTCTTTAAAAATCGACCTGTCCCTTAGGGGAGAGATTCAAAAACCTCTGAAAAATAGCAAAAACAGCAGATCTACAAGCTCACATCTTGACACATGTAAGCTTGTAGATGGGCTAGTTTGGCATTTTTTTAAAGGAAAATCTAAATCTTGGATACTGACTAAAACTGAGGACCTTTTCTCCATGATTTGTGTTAGTTTTTGTTAATTTTGTAAACACAATACAGTTTCAGTTTATTTGTATTTCAGTTAATTAAACTGTCAACCTCTTCCTCTTCCTCCTACAGTGGTAGAAATGAAGGCCCCAGAGACAACACAGTCTCATCAGTGGTGGAACGTCCTTCCATCATCAGGACCATCATCTGTTTACCAGACCAACCAACCTGGGATTCCTCTCCCACCAACAACACCACACGGTTAGTTATAAAATGTTCATTTGTTTTGTAAAGTGGTGGAACCTAAGTAAAAGTATCAATACTGCAATGTAGAAACACTCTGTGTTACGACCCTTGAGGTCTAGGGTAAAGAACGCAACATAATTATGGAAACAACAGCGTTGGATGCTTAAAGTGTATTTATTAACCCCACAAGGATGGATAATAATGCGTTGATACAATTGAATTACTGACTTTTGAAGTTATAGGACGAAATGAATAACAGAGTAGACAACAACAGAACAGAACTAACACAGGGTTAACCAATAACAAAATAATAACTAACTAAACAGAAGGAGGACTCCCCGCAGGGATCTCAAGGCACCATAGTCATTGGTATGTCGTAGAGTAAGTGGCGGGGGAAAGGAGGGATAAGACTCCGCTTGCACTAGTGAGTGCTGTTGTTTCCCCCCGACTGTCAGATGAGAGTGAGCCTTTATAGGATAGCTGCAGCCGTTCTGCCGGTCGTAGTCATGGCAACGGAGTGAAAAGACCAATCCGTGGGGGCGATCACTCCCCACATGCTGATCCGTCATCAAGCCACGCCCCCATGCCACGGAATGAATGAGGGTTGTCAATGAAACAATCAAGCCGACGCCCAGCGCTCTCATTCATGATGTTGATACCTTATATGGAATGTAGACACAGGCACACACACAGTGACAGCACGATACCTTAACAAATAATAACACTAATAACAATAATAATAACAATACCAACGGCCACCGGCCATAACACTCTGTTACAAGTAAAAGTTCCAGTAATCAAAATTTAATTGAGTAAAAGTAAAATTGAAGTTATGCAGAATGTCCCGTTTCACAAGGTATTATGTATAACATTTATCAAAATCTTTTGAAAATAGCAGATCAACAAGCTCACAACTGCGATGCGTTGTGAGCTTGTAGATCAGCTATTTTCAAATAGCCAAAGTTTAAAGGCCTGAAGTGTTTATTCCTTTAGTTTTTTACGGTATATAACTATAATAACCCTAAAACACCACCTCTTCCTCTTCCTCCTGCAGTGGTGAACATGAAGGCCACAGGGACAGCTCAGACTCAACAGTCATGGAACGTCCTTCCATCAGGACCATCATCTGTTCCACAAACTGTTTACCAGACCAACCAACCTGATGTTCATTTGTTTTTATTTTTATTATCTCTGCCAGGTGTGTGTGTGTGTGTGTGTGTGTGTGTGTGTGTGTGTGTGTGTGTGTGTGTGTGTGTGTGTGTGTGTGTGTGTGTGTGTGTGTGTGTGTGTGTGTGTGTGTGTGTGTGTCCGTGGAAGGCTTTTGTGTAAAGCCTTGTTTTAATTTCAGTTAACTAAAATGTATTTATTTATCGTCATTCCTTTAGTTTTTACGGTTGTTAACTATAATAACCCTGCAACACCACCTCTTCCTCCTACAGTGGTAGAAATGAAGGCCCCAGAGACAGCACAGTCTCATCAGTGGTGGAACGTCCTTCCATCATCAGGACCATCATCTGTTTACCAGACCAACCAACCTGGGATTCCTCTGCCACCAACAACACCACAAGGTTAGTTATAAAATCTTGATTTGTTTTGTGCAGTGGTGGAAAAAGTACTACATTTCTTTACCTAAGTAAAAGTATCAATACTGCAATGTAGAAACACTCTGTTACAAGTAAAAGTTCCGGTAATCAAAATTTACTTGAGTAAAAGTACAAAAGTATTGGCATCAAAATATGCTTCAAGTACCAAGAGTAAAATTACTCATTATGCAGAATGTCCCGTTTCACAAGGTATTGTGTATATCATATTAAAATCTTTTGAAAATAGCAGATCAACAAGCTCACAACGCGTAGCAGTGCACTAAAATGTATTTATTTGTCTTTATTCCTTTAGTTTTAAGTTAACTATAATAAGCCTGCAACACCACCTCTTCCTCTTCCTCCTACGGAGGTGAACATGAAGGCACCAGTGACAGCAAAACAGTCATGGAACATCCTTCCATCTTCAGGAACAACATCTGTTCCACAAACTGACCAGACCAACCAACCTGAGCTTCTTCTGCCACAACGTAAGTTTTAAAATGTTGTTTTTATTTTTATTGTCTCCGCCAGGCCGAAAGGCATTTTTACGGTAGTTAACTATAATAACCCTGCAAAACCACCTCTTCCTCTTCCTTCTATTTACTTAAGTAAAAGTATCAATACTGCAATGTCAATCTGCAATGTCAATCTGTTTAAGTTCAGATAATCACAATTTACGTGACACTTTAAATTTTAAATCTGAAGTTTCTGTAGATGTACGGACCAAAAAAGGAAACAAAAGTATTTTAAAGATCCATCCATCACAGTCATGTATCTGGATCAGAGCGTGAGTGAATTCTCTTTAACGCACCGCAAGGCGCTCGGCCTGGAGCGCTCTGCTCATATACAAGGCTCCAACTGTAGTAAAACATAAACAAAACCACTTCGCTACTCACCGAAACAAAAGCTGTTTTGTGTCGTTGAAAGTCTGTTCTCGAAGGTGGGAAGCCTCTCAGCACCGCACCTTCTATGTTAAATACACTTTTGGCCAGAAAATAAAATATTTCACCGGCAGGAGAAAATGCTTTGGGTTGCTCCACTGCGCTCTCCATGGGTCAATGGTTTTTTCTATTGACCAGATTTCTCTTTCCAGTGAAATATTTTCTTTTCTGTCCAAAAAGCGTATTGCACAGAAGGTGGGGGGCTGAGAGGCTTCCCGCCTCCGAGAATAGACTTTTAACAACCCAAAACAGTCTTTGTTTCGGTGAGTAGCGAAGTGGTTTGGTTTATTTTTACTATAAGTTGGTGTCCTCGCAGGGCAGTGGAATTCCTTGTCTATTAGCAGAGCCGAGCGCATGGCAGGACGTTAGAGAGAACTCATTAACGCTCTGGACCAGGGCTAGTATCAGAAGTAACCTAATATAAGCTAATAATGTCTGGTCTTTTCCTTGTCTTGTCTTTTCTCATAAGATTGGAAAAATCACCGTCAAAATCCTGGAACTCCACCCACCAAGACCCTGCAACTCCTACAACGGACCAACACAAATATACGACCTCACCGCAGCAGATCAAACCGGCAAGACCACCATCACAGTCTGGGAATCCCAAATCGCCTCCATCACAAACCACGGCTCATCCACCTTCACAGACCTAAACAAATTCAACACCTCGCTCACAGCCACCTTATCCACCACAATCACACAAACACAGGACATGCACATCCCACAACACATACTATAACACACAGTAGAAACGCACCAACACGACACCATCACCGGACCTTCACCACCCAGATGCACTGCACCATTTGCCGTAAACAGCCCTGTATGTGTACTATGTGGCTGCCCGCTGTGTGTTTAACTCCAGTGAGCTGAAGGACATACAATACATACAGTCATATCATTTCGATGGTGATGAGTTCCTCAGGTGGGACAGTAGAGTAGATCAGTATGTTGGATACACTAAATAAATGCCCACACTGCGACTGGTGCCAGAAATCAACAGATTACACATCTAACACATCAGGCACAATTATCGTCACCACACCCCTACACAAAGCCACCCTAAAACTACCCACATCAACACTCACTCACTATTTGAACACCAGCCACCTCCAACACACCCTCACCATACCACCAATCTTTTTTATCACCTCACTTAGCTCACTAACCCCATGTACAGACAGCCAACCATCGACCTCATCAGCGCAACCTGAACCAGCCCAACCACAACCAACCGAAGACACCCAAGAACACCCTGACATTGATGACGAACCACTCACAGCCAGCCAGCCAGAGAAGACTAAAAGCAACAGAAAACAGCATCAGAGAAAATAAATAAATTGTTTTTTTTTGGTCCAAAATATTATTTGTTTATTTATGTTCAATATATTATTTTATTTATAAATAAAAAGGAATTCATTAACAAACAAGTTTTCATGCTTTAAAATGTTATATGAATGTTATTGTATAGATGCATTTTACAACTATAGAAGTTATACAATGCCGCACATTTTGACAGAAGAAAATAGTTGTGCAATGTTTCAACGATTCTTACAGAATTAATTCTTTGTACAAGAGGTCCCTTTGTCCAAAGGCAAATAGGATAATGCGTATAATACTAATAGATATCCTTTATTACAATCAACATTTTGGAACTGTAATAGCACCTTCGCACCGAAATGTTAATCTACCTATGATAGTGACTGAAACTAAACAAAAGCATGCCATTGCAATGCACAACTAATGTCCATATGCATTACATCATTCACACAATGTCAAAGGCACACGAGTAGACTACTTACAAAGTAGGCTACAACAGTCATCAGTACATAAAAACAATCAACCTTTAAACCACTCTCAAATGAATGATAAGGACACAGACACGCACCTTTCTATTACCTATAGGCGAATTCTGCCAATGCAATTTAATGGGTAGAGAGCAATTGGCTGCCATTCGTAGATTTCTGCACCAAAAAACTCCATTCCCATTGAAAAGCATTGGCACAACCCACCCTCAAAGATAGAATAAAAGTGCGATGTGGCCTAAACAAGTCAAATGTTTGTAAAACGACAGAAGACTGTTCTATGTAATTACTCCAGAAATCTACTTTGACCATTTAAAAGGCAACACAAGTGGTGCGTATTCGGAAATGCGGACCAAGAACCCACTCGCGTATTAGTTTGTATTGGCCAATGCACTGAGAGCTATAACTCTGAGAAATAATCCATAAATAAATGCAGTCCAATTTGATATTGATATTGTATTACAAATAATTGTACTTTTCCTTCAACCTTGACTGAAATGACTGTAGTGTTTTCATTAAGTATTCCGTGCACAAAGATGCTACGCACACCAGGTCCTTGTAGTGCTGCTATTTTCTTTATTTTCGTTATTACATGTATGTATTTGCTAAAAGTCTCATATATATTTATTTGTCAAATTGACAAGGAACTAACCTTCCAGACACTCATCATTAGAGTGGTTAGTCATGACGTATAACCCCTCCCTAATTATTCAGGAATGTGAGACAGCACCTGATCCTGATGGCCCATCACAGGGACATGGCCCATTAGAACCCGTGTCCTCCAAGTTCATTGTGAGTGGGTACAGCCACACATGTCCGTACGCTAGCGTGCAACGGTACGCTACGTGACGGTAGCCCTTGTTCCGGATCCGCGCTACTTTGATATCTTCCGGGGCTTTGGGGCGGTCCTGGAGAGACGCACACGGAAGCGTATTTAATGGCGTGTAGTCCTCTTTGATTGTTGTGGTGAAGTGGGCGTAACATTGAGAAGATGTTTACTGACAGACAGAGGAGAATTTTGGCGTTGGTGAGAAGGAGAAGGAGAAGGAGATTGATGAGGTTAGCGGAGGGTGAAGAGGACAGGGACAGGAGGAGGTTTTGGGTCCATCCAATCCTTATACGAAGGCCAGAACAAGGGGACTACCGGCACCTTTTTATGGAGCTACGCCAGGACGAACAACGCTTCCAAGAGCACTTCAGGCTCTCTGTGGAGCAGTTCGACTGGGTTCTGGATAAGGTGAAGGCACAGATTGAGAAGCAAGACACTTTTTGGCGTGAAGCCATCAGTCCGGCCGAACGTCTTGCCATCTGTTTGCGGTAAGTGCCACCACTATGATCTTTGCTGTTGTTTACATTGCTACTGTGATCGGTCGTTAGTAGTCTTGGATCACAATACGGCCATCTGTCATGATCTTCAAAATAGTGTTTGAACTTTCAGATTTCAAATATAAAGTGCTTACCCCATGGCCACGCATGTTACAATTATGTACGGGCCCTCAGAAGTACCCATATCTTCCGTATTGTTCAATAAAAAGCATTCTAATCTGATCGGTGGCCATTTCTCCGTATGCTTTAAACTCCGCGACCCTATTGGTTGGGAGGTGTATTGCACTCTGATACAATATAACTCTATGAGAAAATGGCCACCGATCGGATTAAAATGCTTTTTATTGAACAATACGGAAGATACGGGTACTTCTGAGGACCCGTACATAATTGTAACATCCGTGGCCATGGGGTAAGCACTTTATATTTGAAATTTGAAAGTGCAAACACTATTTTGAAGATCATCCAAGACTGTCATATACTATATGACTGTCTTGTATCAAGGCTAGAGGTGGAGAGACTGTATATGCCCTAGCATTGTATTCACATAATTTCAGTGGTGGAAGAAGTACTGACGAAGTAAAAGTATCAATACTGCAATGTAGAAATACTATGTTACAAGTAAAAGTCCGTAATTCTAAATTAACTTGAGTAAAAGTACAAAAGTATTGCTATCAAAATGTACTTAAAGTACCAAAAGTGAAAGTAGTCATTGTTCAGAAAGTTTTCAAATGTATAAAATGTATACAAATCTTTTGTAAATAGCCGATCTACAAGCTCACAATGCGTCGCATCGCGACACATTGTGAGCTTGTAGATCTGCTATTTTCCAATGGCCGAAATATATGTAGGGCTACAGTGGTTAATGTATGTTATGTAATGATAATCCAAATCTACAAAGTAACTAGTAACTAAACCATTCAAATAGTAAAGTAAAAGTAAAAAAGTACGATATTTGCCTCTGAGATTTAGTGGAGTAGAGCAAAAGTGTAGTGAAATTGGAAAAACTCTGCCAAAGTAAAAGTACCTTAATTGTGCCTAAGTACAGTACTTGAGTAAATGTACTTATAGTTACTTTACACTACTGCATCATTTCAACTCGACAACCCTTGTGAGGCATGGTGTACGGCAGTATCTGTATTTAATGTTTCCACACTGTGGACCAAGTACTCAGATGTTTTACTTCAATAAATGTAGCAGTAATACAAGAAAATATTCAGTCACAAGTAAAAGTCCTGTTTCCACAGTTTGAGTAAAGGTTTGTATCTTTACTATTGGCTTCCAAATATACATGTAGTACCTAAGTAAAAGTACTCCAATTTGTCCAAATGTGTCTATCACCTATAGGCTATTTGAAAATAGCTGATCTACAAGCTTGTTGCATCACGACACACTGTGAGCCTGTAGCCTGGCTATTTTCAGGTATGAAAGTATGAAATGGGGTTCAAATGGTTAATGTATTTTTTGTTATAATAATGTAAATCTTTAAAGTAACCGGTAATGTTACCACTTAGACCCTCTATACTCAGTGAAACTGAAATGTTCTGTACTGGTTGCGCTCTTTAACCCCTCTACACCAAATGTCTTTGCCGAAAATAGCCGATATCCAAACTCACACCACGGGACATTGCTATGCTTTCTGAGCTTGTAGATCGGCTAGTTTGGCAAACGTTTTTCCCTGAATAGGGATGCTGGGGTTCAAGTGGTTAACTGTAGTGGATTAAAAAGTTCATTATTTGCCTCAGAGATGTAGTGGAGTTGTGGTTAATAAACCTTAATCCTAGTTACCAACCACACTTGTAACATGTGAGTTCAGCTTGTGTTCTAACATGATGATGATTGTCTATACCTCTATTACAGATACCTTGTGTTCTAACATGATGATTGTTGTCTATACCTCTATTACAGATACCTTGTGTTCTAACATGATGATTGTTGTCTATACCTCTATTATAGATACCTTGCCCATGGTGATTCTTTCGGCATGATTGCCAGTAATTACCGTGTGGGCCATACCACTGTGGCTGGCATTGTGCCCACTGTTGCAGAAGCCATCTGGTTGTGTTTGGTTCCGGAGTTAATGCCTGTGCCAACTAAGGAGGATTGGGAAGCTTCAGCCAATGGCTTTGGTCAGAAGTGGAACTTTCCTCACTGTGTGGGTGCACTTGATGGCAAACATATCGTAATCCGGAGACCTATGCATTCAGGGGCCCGCTTCTATAACTACAAAGGCCAGTATTCCATCGTGCTTCTGGCTGTGCCAACTATTTATTCCGGGTGGTGGATGTGGGAGGCTATGGGTGTAGCAACGACAGCGGCATCCTCTGGGCCTCAGAGTTTGGTCAAGCTCTGAGAGAGGGAACACTCAACCTCCCTGACGATGACCCGCTCCCAAATGCCGAGCACCTGGGGCCGGTCCCATATGTCTTAGTGGTAGATGAAGCCTTTCCCCTGCGGCGGGACATGATGCGGCCAGTCCCTGGAAGATACCTCGAGGAGTACTCGCAGCGTATCTACAACTACCGCCTGTCCCGTGCACGGATGGTTGTGGAGTGTGCCTTTGGCATTATGGTTTCAAAGTTTTGCATCTACCACCGAGTGATGGAGCTGAGCCCTGACAATGCGGGGAAGCTTGTGAGAGCAACCACCGTCCTCCACAACCTCCTCAGATGGCACCAGGAGGCATCACACATGACTCCAGAGGAGACTCCAGATTCTGTCTTCCAAGTTGGAGGTGTTGGGAGTGATTCTTCTGGGGAAGAGGCTCGCTCTGTGAGAAACACCTTCATGGAGTTCTTCAGTTCACCAGCCGGTGCTGTGTCGTGGCAGGACGACCATGTTTAATCCTCACCTACCCATTAGTCTCATTTTATTTTCCTTCTCCATATTATTTTTCTTCTCCTCGGATCGCCACCTTGTTGTGGTGGAGAAGCTTGTGTGTTCCAATGAACCTGAGAGCTATGCCGTCTGGAGCTTTGCTCCTGGTAGGGTCACCCATGGCGGAAAGCTCAAGGAGGAGGTTCCAGACAAAGTGCGTCTCCATAAAGGGAATCTAGCCACCATGACATCCCTCATTTCACCTGGTTATTTTAAGTCTTCCCTCATCCCAAGTTTTCCCCCCTTCCCAGTCATTCTGTCACTTCTACATTTCCCTCGTATTGGAGTCCCTTGTCACTGCTGTGCCCCCTGAGCACTTGATGCCACCAGTTCTGGGGTCCTCACCGTGCCAGTTTGTAGTGGACATTTTTTGTACCAACTTTATTTTTGTCACAGACATACGAAATGAGCATCATTCTAATCCCAGAAGCACATAGACCTAACCCTAAATGTATTCTTGTGGACTCCTAATGTGCCGCAGTGTCTATTACAATGTGCTACACATTTTAAAACAATAGTAGGCTATTTCCACACAAAAAAAATCGGTGTCCTACCCATTCTGAAGAAAAATTTTAGACTGGCAAGACAGCCACTCTATACTGGCTATTCCTTTATAAAATATTTGCCACGGACATGGAAAAGTCTTACCACGGACATTTGTCAGTGTACGGACACATTGGTGACCCCTGCGCGGTCTAAATCTCTTTACCTGACAGTGAGCAGTGTCACCATGACCAAGTAATACAGAGGCTCCACACTATTTTTCATACTAGTCCTAGAATCCCAGAGATTCACCCTTTCACAAACTCTCAAAAAATAACCTTTTAATGTACAATCTCTCACAGACAAACCAGCCCTGATACATGACCACATCCTTGACAAGGGACTTCATGTGCCTCACAGAAACTTGGCACAAACCAGGGGAGTTCACCAATTCAAACTGAACTTGTCCACCGGGCTATAATTACCAGGAGAAGGCCTGCAGCACCTGGTGGTGGCTTAGCCATTTTCCACAAAAACATCTGGAACTGTCCCCAGTCCCCTTGCCTTTGCTGTCCCCATTTGAGTGCTTTGCATTTAAATGTAAACCCCCCTTTTCCATGACTCTACTTCTCATTTACCGGCCTCCCAAACAAAACTCAACATTCATCTCAGAAATTCAGGACCTTATCACCACTCTCTGCACAACATCTGCCAACATCAAAATATTTGGCAAATATTTGGACTGTCTCAACATGTAAATACCCCACACACAAAAAGGGACATACACTCGACCTGGTCATCACTGACTCCCCCCCCCCCCCCCATCAGTAATCTGATATTATACACACTGGGTGTGTCTGACCACAAGGTCATCTCCATGGAGCTGCCCTTCCCTCCCTCTCAAGCCCAAAACGCCAAATCACATTCAGAAATGTCAAAAATATCAACCAGGACACCATGACTTCAGACCTCGACCATCTCTCCTCTGCAACCCTCCCATCAGCCAATGAAGCAGTGGATTTTTACAACACCAACCTGCAAAACCTCCTCGACCTCCACGCCCCTGTCAAAACTCGAACAGTCATTTTCTCACGCTCAGCCCCCTGGTTCGCCTGCGAGCTGAGAAAAATGAAGGCAGCGGGGCGTGTCCTCGAGCCCTCTACCTGTGCCCTGGACCCCCTTCCCACCACCCTAGTCAAATCCAACATCTGTGCAATAAATCCCCTGATCACTGAAATCATCAACCTCTCCCTTCGGGCCGGCCACATTCCACCCGCTCTAAAAACTGCCATTCTCAAAACCCTTCCTAGACCCAGACACTCTGGCAAACTACAGGCCCATCTCAAACCTCCCATTCCTCTCTAAAATTCTGGAGAAAGTGTCCACACAGCTACAAAATCATCTCAACCTCAACAACCTCTGTGAAAAATTTCAATCTGGTTTTCGTTCCGCCCACAGCACAGAAACTGCCCTGGTGAGGGTCACAAACGACCTCCTGATGGCGGCTGATGCTGGCTCCCCCTCTCTGCTTATCCTCCTAGACCTTACCGCAGCGTTTGACCCCGTCGACCATGGCATCCTTCTCAACCCCTTTCACTCCACCATCAGACTCAGCAGTACAGCACTACACTGGTTTACATCACTAGACCATACCCGGTGAAGGGTGCAGGCGAAAGTAGTTGCAAACTTGGGGTTATTGCATTATTATTCCCCCCCCCCCAAAAGCGAAACCTAACTGCAGCATGCAAACCGAAAGCGAAACCTAACTGCCGGTCGACCCAACCAAGACGGACAGACACCAAGACAGACACCAAGACAGAGGTTAGTGGAATTATAGGTTGATATCTCTCTGGTAGGACAGAGTACGTCTCCTTGGGAGGTTCAAAATCTCTCACCCAGCCTGTCACCTCAGTGCAGTGACAGACATTTGCCGTCTCCGTCTGGCTTCCCTCCTGCAAGTCAAGGTTCTGTATAAGACTGCAATCATACAGCACGATTCTAGTCCTCCCGGCCCTTCAAAACTCTCTAGAAAGTATCACACATTCACCCATTCAGACACACATTCACATACTGACGGCGGAGGAGACCATTCAAGGTACCAACCTGCTCATCGGGAGCAGTTACTGTATGGGTTAAGTGCTTTGCTCAACGACACAGCAACATGCAGCCAGGAGGATCGAACCGGGAACCTTCCAATTTCAAGACAGCTGCTCCACCGTCTGTGTGACTTGGTAATTTTGATATTGTAGCACTTGGTAAATAGTCTCAGTACTAGTGAATTAATGAATGCTCACTTGTGGGCCAACAAAATCAACAAATAGAGGCGCACATGTCCCAAACATTTCGTAGATGTTAATGTTAAGTCATTGACTATCAATTAATCAGTAATCAATTAAGAAAATGTGCTCACTACAATGGACTAATGTCCGCTGTGTGACCTGTTAAAAACTGACCAATGCAACAAATTTGGATTTCCATAACTGCGGTGGGTTCGGCTATTTACTCCCACTGTAAGGATTTTATTCCGTTATCTTAGTCATTTCACAGCGTGAATTTAACACTGTTGGGGAAGCTACCTTAAAGTACCTACTACACTATGTAAATGGTTTGAACTATGGAAAAGCTACCCTTGGAGAAATGTAGTTTAGAAACCTACAAGCCACACAAGAAGTACTGCAGTCCTTTTTTTAACCACTTGAACCCATAGTCTGGGGTAACATTAGCCAAAGAGAGCCAATCTACAAGTTTGCAATGCAACCCGTTGTGAGCTTGTGGAGCGGCTATTTTTGGCAAAGACATTTGGTCTTGACAGAAAAAGGCAGTCCAAGTACAGAGACAACCCAGGTCCAGTTCACAAAGTCTAGACTAGGGTTTATGTGGTTAAGCACTAAATTGAGAAAAAATCCCTCTCAATTGAGTTATTTGCAATAGTTGACACCCACTATATTATTCAAGGTTAGATTTCTATTAGAAATAAATCTGAGTTCTTCTGCGTTTTGTTTAGCAGACAAACGGTAAAGACCTGAGACATAAGAAAGAACCTTTAAAATGATCTGTTGTCTTACCCATCAGTTTTGTAACATCTGATGTCAATCTTCACACAAACAAATCACAACTGAAACAGTCTAGTCTTCAAACTTTTTTAATTAGAATCAGTGGTGGAAAAAGTACTCAAAATGTTTTACTCAAGTAAAAGTATCAATACTGCAATGTAGAAATAAAAGTCTGGAATTCAAAATGTACTTTAGTAAAAGTACCAAAGTATTGGCATCCAAATGTACTTAAAGTACCAAAAGTAAAAGTACCCAAATGTTTGAAAATAGCAAACAAGCGATGCGACGTGTGGTAAGCTTGTAGATCTCCTATTTTCAAATAGCCTATTTTTAATGGGCTAAAGTGGTTAATGCACGTTTTGGATCTGCAAGGTAACTAGTAACTAAAGTTTTCAAATAATTGTAGTGGAGTAAAAGTACAATATTTGCCTCTGAGATGTAGTGGAGTAGAATTAAAAGTATAGACAATTGGAAATACTCCAGTAAAGTAAAAAATACCTCATAATTGTACTTAAGTACAGTACCTGAGTAAATGTACTTAGTTACTCTACACCACTGATTAGAATGTTAAATTATAAATTATAAAAAAAACTGAAAATTAGTGAAATTAGACTGAGGATACCCATTTCTGGTAGTCCTTTGTATTCAATTCATGAAGACATTTAAAGACATACAATAATATACAATAATGTACAAATCACTGCCAGACTTGACTAAATCAGTACTTGACAAGGTAACAGGATAGGTTCGCACCAAGGAAGAGTGGGCACAAAAAATGTTTTTTCTGGGGGGAAAAATTGAGTAAAATATACAAATCTGTATATGAGCATAAGCATATGAACGTCAAGGGAAGCATACAGGATTTAACTGATTCAGCTGGTAGAGCTTTGGGGTCACTCAGTCCTGAATAAAGTGAAAGCTTGTAAAGATTTAGGATATCATAATCTCTCAAGCAGCAGAGGGCGCTGTTTTTTGCCTTTTTTGGACCCTGGGTTCCCAAATTGAGGATATCATACATAATCCACAATTCATTATATCAATCTTGTGTATGTCCTGTTCCAGATTATGCTTCTGGTGAATGGGGTTTCCATGAAAATGTAAGTTGTAACACAAATACAGCCATACGGTCCTTTCTTGGAGTCCATAAGCTTACGCCAGTATTGTCTATTAGCAGAGATATGGGATGGCTGTAAATATCAGACATAACGGTTGATTGATTGATGTACTTTATTTAGTAAGACATGAGAACATCAGTACATGGAAGTACAAATTCACAATACAAGGTCCGGTGAGATGTTGAGACTTTGGAATAGACGCGTTAGCATGCCTGATGACAGATTAACTAAAACGATTTTTAACTGGGACATTTACAATGGTTACCCATGGGCCAATGAAGTGAAATATTTATTCTTTATGAATAATTCATCATTTATTTATTTAAATAGTTTATATTGTAATAATCATTACAATAATCAAATGCAGAATTATATGTTCCTTAAATATAAAGAGAGATGGTCTGTTGACTTATGGTCTTATTAAGAATAATTATGGTCCTGAACCTTATGTCACGCAGAATGTATCTATTAAAGTCAAAGATCATTTTGTGCACAGAACATTCTGGGACCTTACCATTAGCCATAGAAACAGGTAAGATTCTTTGGTAGGCCTACTCCTGAGGAGGATAGAGTCTGTTTGTCATGTGATTTGGAGGAAATTGAGTGAGCTTGATGTTTGGTTTTATTGCCCATATGATGAAAGACATTTACTATTTTGTAAAATGTCAACTATTTGTGTTAGATGATTATGAAAGACTTGAATTGTGTTTTAGGAAAGGTATTTTCTTTTTGGCAGATTTCGTGTGTAAGACTTGAGGGAACAGACAGAATGTTCTGTATGTTTTGAAGTGGAGTTTGAAAAAATAGTTTTTATTTTGTTTTATATTGTACACCTATCATGACCTATGCAATGATATATGTGTTGTGTCCTGTAAGTCCATGGGCTGGGCACCTTTGCTGCATGACACAGAAATAAAGAAATCTATCTATCTATCTATCTATACACGATTAAACATGCTTTAAAATCCGTCTATTGGGGTCTAACAAACCCTGTATACCCAGTCATTTTGGGGCATAAACAAGAAGTTGAAGGAAGGAAGGAAATTAAGTCTGATAATGAGGTACCGTGCTTGTTCACATCATGTATACTTTACATTACTTCACACCATTTTTCAAATGTTTTATTTTTGAACATTTTAGACAGAATAGCCAATTTCACTTCGAGGTGCCCAGATCTCCCAAGTGCCCACCTATCCTGTATCCATCGTCATATTTTGCTTCACAAGTCCCTCCCAGACTCGGGGTTTGGCTCTGTGGAAGGAGAAAACTACAAGCTCTAACCCGCCCAGTGGAGAGAACACAGGACTTATCTGTCCTATTGGTTGGTGCCTATCACTTCCGGATGATCGTTTCTTGAGTGGAACCCGGATGTGCTTTTCCCGGACGCGGATCGCGACGGTTCTTCCGGTTTTAAACTTAACATGGGAGTGGATGGGACTTCCGGCGTCCGTACGGCAACTTGACGGAGATGTGTGGCTGTACCCATTGGCTGTATTACTCTCAGGCACCATATTCAAGTGTCACTTGCATTTTGCTCTGTATTCACCTGTTTCCTAGGCTGTGTTTTCCACTTCCTGTCAGTTTCATTGGATTTCATTGGATCAAATCGACAGGAAGTGGAAAACACACAGGAAGTGGAAAGCCTAGGAAACAGTTGAATACCCTGAAGAAGGCATGTTTGCCGAAACGTTGGTAACCTTTACTCTGCGTCCTAAAATAAATTGTTGCACTTATGTTATAACAGTGTGTGCGGCCACTTTTTGTCTTTTTGACAATTTAACTTCATTAAGTATTCTGTCTTCTCTCTTACGTCGACCCATATTAGTTTGTTGCATAGTCCGAAAAGCTTTGTTAATTAGAATTGAATAATCAAATGGATCAACAAATGATGTCATTGGAATATGTTACATTCGGTGGGGGATAATCAAGGACACGTGACCTGTTTGATACATTTCCTTCAGAAGCAGTGATATAAACTAATTAAGTATATTTACGCAACTGCTGTACACAACAAAGTACTTTTCACTTTATTAAGAGTATTTCTACTTTTCAGTACTTTTACTCCACCACCACTTCAGCCCTTTACACATTTTCACGTGTGAGAATGGAACATTATTGACTACTTTTGAACTTTAAGTACATTTTGATACCACTATTTTTGTATTTTTACTCCCATTACATTTTGATTCCAAAACTTTGTTGTCACAGTTTGAGTCAGGGCAGGATTGTAGGACCCAAGTGCAGGAGAGACGGAGGCCAACAGGTCAGATTAAAGGGGTTTAATAACTCAAGGTAGGTATGCAAACAGGAACTGAAACCAGGATCACACTATACACAACATGATACAATGAACAAACAAGGACAGGTTGCAAACACAGGGTTTAAATAGACAGGGAAATAATAAGACACAGGTGAACTCAACAATCAACACTGGGATAGGCTGAGGGACTAAGAGGACACAGGAGGAGAACATGACTAATCAACAGGGAGGTGAGACAAGACAGGTAACAATAACTAAGCAGAACAGGAAACAAGACTACAAAATAAGGTACAGAACAAAAGCAGGGCAACAACAACAGAGTAACAGAATAACAAGTCTAGATACAGAACAGAACAAAGGCCTAATAAGTTCAAGACCTTATAAGGGCAGGAAGGTCAAAATAATAAAGTCAGAGTCCGCGGCCCGAGGATCGGACCGTGACAGGCCTAAAGAACAGGCCGAAAGTGTCCACGACCATATAAGGGCAATGAGTCCACGGCCCGCGGAAGGGACCGTGACATTTGTAACAGAGTATTTCTACATTGGATTGATACCTTGAATGAAATAAAAAATGTCAGTACTTTTCCCACCACTATTTAGAATCACTTTATTTTTCAGCAGCCATCATGACCGCCTGCCCCCACCAACAACACACATTGTCGCACATCCATATAGTGGTGTAAAATAACCACTTGCATTTACTCAAATACTACACTTAAATACAATTGAGGTATTTTTACTTTATATTTCCTATTGTCTGTATACTTTTACTCCACATCTCAAAGTCACATATACATACTCCAGCACAAGTATTGTAAAACATTCGTTATTGTTACGACCCACCGGGTCTAGGGGAGTGGCAACGCAACAAGGCAAGCTGGTTCAAGCCAAACTTAGGTTTTTAATACACAATAATTACGTTGTGGCATACAATCAGTGCAAATAATTAATATAGAAGTGCTACAAGTGCCAAATCAGTGATCAGAGCGCGAACAGTATAACCAAATCAAAGAAACCACATATGAATCAAAAAGTCACTTGTATAACCCCCAAATCCGACTTCCTACCCAACAATAAAAAAGAACCCCTACCTACCTGACGAAGTATCTACGCTTACTTCAACAAACATAAATACAATGTGAATCGAACCTTCCCTCTACCATGGTGTTAACAGTGAGAAGAATATAATTATATATATATAATAACACTTACTAGACTACCTGCCCTGGATCGACTCTAGGTCTAAATATATAGTTAGACTTCAGTAGCAACTTGTACAAAACGGAACATGAATGAACACAAACAAACTGATAAGGCTCGAGCTCTTCTACGCTTCTAGGCACGCTGTCACTAGACTGTCGTTCATGGGAGTCTGCTCTGGACTGACAGCGGCCATAAGAACAGAGACATTGGGTTGCTTTTGAAGCGTGGAAGGTGATGACACGGACACGTTCAATGGTATGCGCCAATGGAGGAGCTTTGTCGTAGAGTGCGTGCGTGGCGTGAAGATCTCCCCACCAATCACCAAGATTTGGGGAAGGTCCCGCAGGTGACAGTGAAGTCACAATTTAAAGACTTTTAGGATCTTTGGAATACCTGAGAAGAGAAAAGACCATTACTGCAACAAAACTAATCAACAAACTACTGTAAATACTGTTCAAACATTGGCCAAATTGTCCGATAATATAAGAAAGAGGCACTATGTTGTTTTAAAGAGCCGACCTACAAGCAAGGCGTCTACAAACTATCTACACTATCTAGGCCTATGTCGATCTTATAACAATCTTCATGTAAGAAAACAAACTCTTTGTCCTACTGTCAAGATATGTAGTATATTTGCAGTTTCCCTGCTTGAAAGGGATGGTACAGTCCATAGGAGGTTTTAACTGGGTTTCACTCATACAATGACCACAACTTTGGTTTTCCTTTTAGTTCTTCTTTACTTTAGTTTTTGTTGTTGCAGTACAGCTTATGCAGGCAGTGTATAGTTGTTGTAAGGTTGTAAGGTATAGGTATAGGTGAAAAACATTAAATGAAAAATAAAACATAATTACTGTAAATATAATGCACATGAAATAATAAATGCAAAATATAAATGCTTTACATATATTTTTTAACACTTGTGAATATTGTTTTTACTTTCTTAGTGTCTTTTTATGAATTAGGTTTTTAAACAGTTTTTAACAAATGCAGTCTCATATGAAATGCAAATATAATAGACTGAATTTTAGCAACATTCAAACTGTTTCTATCAATCTACATTTCTCAATAAACAAATCACATTCGTTTTTAAATCAACAATCATGTTGCTTTAACTTGAGGACATCAAACAAACAAATGACATTGAACTAGAACGCACGTTGTAACGTGCGCCACAAACGGCAAGTTTTATGACTCTTAAACAAACAAACAGTTCGTCTCTCACCGGCTGCCTCTCCAGCTTTTTATGGCTGCACCAGTGCTGCTTTGATGTGTTCTGCGCGACGTTGCTGTTGCAGGACGCACGCTTGTTTGTTTGATAATAATGGAGGATTGTGGAGGATTCTCCTCCTTCTCCCTTCTCTTCCACTGTGGTTTGGTTTACAGGCTTCTTTCAGGTGTGGTGCTTTATAGTGTAGTGACGCTGATTAATGATTTCAGACAGCTGCCACTCTGTCAATCAGCCCGACTTTTTAACCCTTTGAATCCAGTGAGGATTTCCAAGTTGACTTCACACCTACAGAAGAAAATAAGTAATTATGCTACTACAACAACTCATCCAGACTCTCCAGATATCATTAACAGAAAATAATATATGTTAAATATCACATCCTAAATATTACATTTATATCTAAAATAGTGAAAGTAATGGTAGCACTTGCTATGCATCCCATCCCATCCTCCTATAATTTGACAAACCTCTGTGGCCATGGTGTGTTGGTGTCTTGGTGTCTTGGTAAGCAAAACTGTGTGCCCGTTTCTCCTCACTGGCTGGAGCACTTGATCTGATTTTGCACACAGCCCATTACCATCTGAACTTAACTGCGAAGCCCGTTTCTCAATTTCATCAAAACTCAGCTTTTTATTAGCCATTATGTGTCAAACAATGGGAGATGACGTTGCCAGGTTTTGTGGGTTTCGCGCGAGAAACAAGCAGCAAGGTCTGTACTTTCGCCTGCGGCCCTACAAGCAACAAGGTCTATGAAAAGAAGGCCAAACGAAGCGCCTTCACACATATACATTGCCTCTTGGAAAACAGCAGATCTACAAGCTCACAACGCGTCCCCACACCCACCTGCACTTTCACAACCAACGCCAAAAACAACGCCCGTGGGGAGGGGTGACCGCGACGGGTGCCGCGACCCGCGGGGGGGAGGAGGGGGTGGGGGGGGATGCCACGACGGGACGCACGGGAGGGGGGGGGCAACCGCGCAACAGGACGTGCAATAACACCAAGTTTGCAACTACTTTCGCCTGCGCCCTTCACCGGGTATGGTCTAGTGTGTATAACGCATTAAACACATACTTATAAGGCATTGTAATGCTGATCATAATCCTTTATAATCATATTTATAAGAGCTTATAAATAATCATAATACTTTATAACCATAACCATACCACATTATAAAGCTTATTATAATGAATTAAGTTCAAGTATACATGCATTGTATTATGCTTATAACACGTGATGATTACAGTTATAAATATTCATAACAACGTATAATGCAATCATAACACATTATATAGCATGTTATAATCACTTATAATGTCAAGTATTATAATACTTCATAATTGCTACCCACTTGGTAACACTAGCAACCCAAAATGTATTCTCATAGTTATAATCCATTATAATCAATCCTTTATTATCACTGCTATAATACATTATAATCACAGTTATAATGCATTATAAGTGATAAGGCATTGTAACAGTGATTAAAATGCGTTATAACAGTGAGTATAAGGCATTTTATACGTTTTAATACAGCATTATTAAATTATCATAAAGTAACAAATGGCCACTTATAATAATTTATAATCATAGTGTAATGCATTATAACAGTAATTATAATGCATTATAACAGTGATTTAAAGGCGATAAAACATTTAATAATAAAACCTTATAAAATGATCATAATGTCACAAATGTTCACTTTATAATAACTTATAATCACAGTATAACGCCTTATAAGTGATAATAAGGCATTGTAAACTTGATAATAAAGCTTTATAAAATGATCATAGGGTAACACATGACCACTTATAATAGCTTATAATCGTAGTATAATGCATTATAATAATGCATTATAATGGTTATGACACATTATAACTGTGATAATAAAGCAGTATCAATTGATTATAATAGATTATAACTATGATAATTAATTTGGGATGCATAGCAACTGTTACCAATTTGGCAGCAATTATGAAGTATTATAACACTTGATACTTATAAGTCATTATAAAATGCCTTATAATGTGTTATGGTTATGGTTATAAAGCATTATGAGTATTTATGAGCCCTTATACATCTGATTATACAGGGTTATGAGCAGATTATAATGCCTTATAAGTATGTTCATGATGCGTTATACACATAGGATGCATAGCAAGTGCTACCATAAAGTAATTATAATAATAATGACAATGACAATGATCATATTTGATAATAACCATAATAATACATATTGATTCATTTAGCTCTTTCTACTACATAAAATCTCTTTATTAAACCAAACGGAAACAAATAAATACAAACATCAAAACTGCATATTAACTTCAATAACTGCTCCACGGATCGCTCAAATGTATATCTGAAAGAAGCAACAACAACATGATGGAAGTAACTTTAAAACAAAAATACGTCTTACACACAAATGATAATTACTTTAAATTAAATTATTATAAAACAAACATTAACCACTTCAGCCCTATTTTATACACAGGCTTTTTGAAAATAGCCGATCTACAAGCTCACAACGCGTCGCATCGCGACGCGTTGTGAGCTTGTAGATCTGCTATTTTCAAACATTTTAGTAATTTTACTTTTGGTACTTTAAGTACATTTTGATACCAATACAATTGTACATTTACTCAAGTACATTTTGAATTCCGGACTTTTACTTGTAACAGAGTACTTCAACACTGCAGTATTGATACTTTTACTTAAGTAAAACATTTGAGTACTTTTTCCACCACTGCTTGAGTCCAAGTGGATGTTTGTACCAAATGTGATGAAATTCCCTCGAGCCGTTCCTGAGATATCACGTTCACAACATGAAAACATTTTGCCTCCGGGTACGGCTGTGCAGCTGTTTTTACCTGGCTAAATGCTGACTCATTTTTACTGTAAGCCACTATGGAATATGCAACATTTTCTCTGTGCACATTAGTTATATTCTGTTCTGCTGTGTCAGAGTTAAATAAAAAAAGAAAAGAAAAATATGTCTAGCTCAGGCGTTCCCACACCTTTTCAGCTCAAGACCCAAAAGATACATTTGGTGTCTCCCCGGTACCCAAACTTACAAAAATACTTCACTTAACCCTTCCATTGTGTTAGGGTCATTTTTTACCCGTTTTCAAATAGGTAAAAAGTACCCTTTACATTTCTTTATTGGAACGAGGCTTCATGATATCCTCAGAAATAGCCATTTTAATGCAACAAAATTATTTATCATAATTTTAATTAATTCTGATGGTCTCTATAAAAAAAGTGACACTTGATGTGTTAGGGTCCGAAATGACCCGGCAGAGAAGTGTGGCTCAATTCCCCCCCAAGTTATCAATATTCAATGTTTACATGTTTGAGAATGAGAGAGACTTGTCCTCAATTAGCATTTGCTATCAGGAGTAAAATAAAGTTTGAGTTTATGAAAAATAAATGACTTTTTACCTTCTATGGTATACGGCCGTCATTTTGGACCCTAACACCACAAGTGTCACTATTTGTATTAATATTATTTTTTAAATAGTTAAAAAACGAAAACAAGTATTGTTTTAGTTTTTCTAAATCACAATGCGTCGCGATACGACACGTTGTGAGCTTGTAGATCGGCTATTTTCAAATAGCCTAGGTATAAAATAGGACTAAAGTGGTTAATGTTTTGTAATGTAATCATTGTCTCCGCCAGGCCGAAAGGCATGGCGAGAGAGTATGTTTTGCCCCCTGTCCGTCCGTCCGTGTGTGTGTGTGTGTGTCCGTCCGTGTGTCCGTGTGTCCGTCATTCTGTCATTTTGTGTACAGCTAATCTCCGGCACCGTTGGCTTGATCGCAACGAAACTGTGCACACACACTCCCTGGATGACAGAGCAGAACCTCTGCCCCAAATTTTTCAAATTAGCCTTTTATAGCGCCACCAGGAGGCCGCTTTTTGCAAAACACACTTCTTGACAGTACTCCTACAGATTTTATCCAAACATCACGCAAATCAGTACACAGTATCTCTATAGTCATGTGATCAACACGGATCTGTCCAATTTTCCATATTTCATCCTGATTGGCTAAGGTTGGCTTCCAAAGTTTGCAGGATTGCTCCGTTTTCAACAAAATGCCTCAAATCATGAACGCAGCTTGCGATTTCCGTGAGATTTCACACGCACATTCCCACTAGGCCGAGGAAGAAATGCCACTTGAAAATGTTCAAATCAGCCTCATGGTGGCGCTATAAATGGACGATTTATGTTTTTACCTATAACTGCACCGATCTGCATGAAACTTTGCACGCACACTCCCTAGAGGCCAAGGAAAAACAACTGACCTGCATTTTTCACATTTGCCTTTCATAGCGCCACCAGGAGGCCGACTTATGTAAAACACATTCTTTGATATTAAGCCTTCAGAATTTATCCAAATTTCACGCACATCGGTACACTTGATCTCTATAGTCATGTGATCACGATGATGTGATCACGATGGATCTTTTAAAATTTTCATATTCCATCCTGATTGGCTAACATTGACATCTAAAGTTTGCAGGAGTGGCCCGTTTTGAACAAAATGCCACAAATCATGAATGCAGCGTCCGATTGCGACACTTTGCACGCACATTCGCACTACATTGAAGAACAAATGCCACCCTTTTAACATTGCCCTATTATAGCGCCACCATGAGGCCAATTTTGCAACACTTTTCTTTTTTATATTACTCCTACAAATTCAAACATCATGCAAATCGGTACACATATAGTCAAGTGATCAAGATGGTTCCATCCAATTTTTCATATTCCATCCTGATTGGCTAATTCCGAACATTGCTGCCCCACAATAACCTACCTGACCTGGCGGAGACCTGTGCTCCGAGGAGCACTTTTTCTAGTTTATATCTGCAAAGCAACTAACTGAAGCTTTCAAATAAATATAGTGGAGTAAAAGTACAATATTTGGATCCAAGATGTAGTGGAGTAGATGTAAAAGTATTGGAAAGTGGAAATAAAATCAAGTAAAGTTCAAATACCTCAAAATTGTACTTAGTTACTTTCCACCACTGACTGTAGGCCGCCTTGCCCGGCTGTGGTCGTTGTAGGGGTTTGAACAGTTTGCGGCTGGGGTGGTTCCTGTCCTTGATAATGCGTTGAGCTTTGACTATCACGCACCTCTTGTTGTACAGTTCCTGGAGCGAGGGGAGCTCGCCTCCCATTAGGCCTTCTGCTGACCGCACCACGGTTTTTCTTTTCTCGGGCAGTGCATTTTCCATAGCCTGGTTCCAGACGAATCTGCCATTGCAAAAAAAAATATGTCCCTCGGCAGATTAGGTCTGGCCCCTCTCAATAGAGATTGGATTTCTCTCCCTCCAAAGTTGTGAGGGACCAATCAGGGGACAGTATGCAAATATGGGGCGGGTTTATCATCGGAGCTATTTTTTTTATTTGCCCCTCGGAAATGCAGGTTCCACACAGAGATTCCAGACTAATATCTATCAGTGATATTAGTCTGGCCATGCCAGGCTACAGTTTCCATACCAGGCTGTAACCAGTGGTGTAAAGTAACTAAGTACATTTACTCAAGTACTGTACTTAAGTACAATTTTTTGTACTTAAAGGGATTCTCTGCAACATTAAGCCTACATTTTCAAAATATTTATATATATATTTTGCATTTTTTCTCCTCTATCAGCCACTATATATACGTTTATTTTTATTTTTTTGATCTCTGAACTTGCCTAGAATCCCTTTAAGTACAGTACTTGAGAACTTTTACTTCTACTCCACTACATCTCAGATACAAAATATTGTACTACAATTATTTGAAAACTTTAGTTACTAGTTACTTTACAGATATAAATTATTACATTACAAAACATACAATAACCACTTTAGCCTTATTTTATACCTAGGCTTTTTGAAAATAGCCGATCTACAAGCTCACAACGCGTAGCATCACGACACGTTGTGAGCTTGTAGATCAGCTATTTTGAAACATTTCAGTACTTTTACTTTTGGTACTTTAAGTACATTTTGATACCAATACTTTTGTACTTTTACTCAAGTCAATTTTTTATTCTGAACTTTTACTTGTAACAGAGTACTTCTACAGTGCAGTATTGATACTTTTACTTAAGTAAAACATTTGAGTAGTTTTTCCACCACTGGCTGTAACACATCATCTATCATTCTATTGGTAGAGCACTGGCGGAGGCACCCCAGGTCATATCCGTCCATACAGACAATGCAATCTTGCAGGTCCATTCTTCTTTTTAATTCTTGAGATATTTAACTTGCGAACATTCTTACATGTAACCAATGTAACCAAGTTAAAATGTAACCAAGCCGCTCAGTCGGTGCAGTTTGTTGGTGTGTGAGGATGATGAGTCAGCACATTGTTTGATAAAGAAAAGATTTTGTAAAAAAAACAAAAATGTCAGAGGACGTGGTCAAACAAACAACATGCTCTAGTGAGTGAGTACAAAGAAGTTAGAAACGCTTCAAGCTGTAATAATTGAATAATTTTCTCCCTTCCCTTCTCCCATATTCTCTCATTACGGGGCCAGAGCTCAGCTCTGGACCTGTTTTAAGATTGGCAGTATTCTTCTGTTTCTGCCACTTTTCGCAGTTCTGGGTGAACCGTGCTGTCGCTTTTTACGAAACTCGGCCATATGGTAGATGGTCATGAAAAACGATCAAGAAATAATTCTCACAATCTTTCGTCAAAAGGTGGCGCTATAGCACTCAATTGAAAATGCCAACTTGGAACAGGTACAACTCATGCCCTGTTTGACCTACAGCAATGAAACTTCAATACACACATGCGTCTCCTCATGATGAACAACTTTCACACTCTGACTTTTGACCTCTGACCTCTCTCCTATCTCCTCCTGGGATTTTTGAGTAATCTGCACGAATTTGCATTTTACACATGAACTTTGGACCTATGCCGACTCAACGATGCAGCGGATTTTCCATAAGTGAAAAAATGAAGCTTTAATGAGCCAATGAATATTGCAGTTTTATGACAATTATTCATCTGCCCCTATCACATACATGCAGACTCACATTTCTTTGAAACTTTGCGGTAATGTTGAGGGTCATTCCAAATATCACTGAAACCAATCTTACTCCAATTGGTCAAAGGGGAGCGCTATAGCGATTTTTTGAAAATGCAAACCTTAAACAGGCAAAAGTCATGCCTCGTTTGGCCGACAGCCATTAAACCTGCTTACACATGTGCCTTGACTCATGAGGAACACATCTATCACGTTGACCAGTAAGCTCCGCCCTTAGATTGTCCGCAATTTGGAGCAGTTTGAAAAACACTTAAACCCAGGATTTTCAGCTATTTGCGTGAAACTGTATCATCTGTTTGATCTTCTTTTTCACAGGTTCTTGTCTGTAGGTCCAATGACTTCTCGCTTAAATGTGTGCCTCACAACCTGAAAGTCGCCAGTTCAAGCCTCACTTGATGCAGACTTCATTAAAGTTGCATTGCACACAACATGATTGTGTCAATTAATATGTGCAATTGTTAAACATAACATGAAATCCTTAACAATATTTGTTTGTCAATTTTCTGACATAATTATGTTCTTGTAGAAAGTGAGCAACAGCAACAGTCCACCTGGCCTATTCCCATGGATTGGATCTACCCACCTCACCTGCTGTCATTCCCTCTCAATCCATAATCACACCTGCCCTCACTCACTCCTCATTAGTCTCTCTCTCTCTCTCTCTCTCTCTCTCTCTCTCTCTCTCTCTCTCTCTCTCTCTCTCTCTCTCTCTCTCTCTCTCTCTCTCATTCACCAGGTCTGGTCTGTTGGTCCAATGGCTTCTCGCTTAAAGGATCTACACCATGAATTTAAAAAATATATTTGATATTTAATATCATATGGTGTATGTCCCTCAAACCTTTTTCAAAAGGTTTGAGCCTAAATCATCACTCAGATATACTCATCCCAAGTCAATTGTCTCTGGCTTATACAGCACTTTCAGCTGCAATACCAAGACGTCCTTTTGGGCAGGGGGGGGCTACTGAGCAATTCTGTCTGGCCATCATCAATGTAATGGCAAGGCAAGTGATGTCACTTGCATTGCCATTCTGAAATGGCCTGTTCAGACACGCCCATTCTGAAAATCTCTGAAATGAGAATGAATGACTGAATGTTAAAACAATTTCTGGGGTACAAGAGACACTGGGGAGCCCAAACCCCCCCCCCCCCCCCCCAAAAAAAATGAAATTCATGGTGTGGCCTCTTTAAGTGAATGTTTCACAACATCAAGGTTGCCGGTTCAAGCCTCACTTGGTGGAGACTTCATTTAAAGTGCATTGCAAACAACAAGACTGTATTAATGAATACATATGCAATTGATAAAGATAACATGAAATGCTTATCTGAGAAGGTATGTTTTTGCATTCTGAAAATAGCCGATCTACAATCTCAAAACTTTTCAGATAGCAACGTGTTTCTGAGCTTGTAGATCGGCTGCTTTCACTGGTTCACTTTTATCTTCAACAGACAACCTTAGCCTGGACAAAGCTATAGCACTGTAGGTAGTGTTGCAGCCTGTCAATCCGAAGGTTGAGGGTTCGATTCCTGTTAATGGCAATAGGTTGAGATGTCCAATCAATCCATTCTGCTTCCATCTCTCTCTCTCTCTCTTCAATCTATTCTGTTTCCATGTCTCTCTCTCTCTCTCTCTCTCTCTTCAATCTATTCCGTTTCCATGTCTCTCTCTTCAATCTATTCCGTTTCCATGTCTGTCTGTCTGTCTGTCTCTCTCTCTCTCTCTCTCTCAGCCATAGCTGAGTGGTTAGGTAGCCAGAGGCCCTAGTTGCCCCAGGTACGATTCCAGGCCAGGCCAGCAAATGAAATTTGTCCCTGAGCAAGACTCTTAACCCCTAATTGCTCACAGGCCCTCATTGGAAACAAGACCGCAAGGACTTTCATGAACGGACCTGTTAAAGGAATTATCCTTATCTCTTAAATCTATTCCGTTTCCATGTCTCTCTCTCTCTCCGATCTACAATCTCACAACTTTTCAGATAGCAATGTTTTGTGAGCTTGTAGATCGGCTACTTTCACTAGTTTTCGTTCCGAGGAGACACAAAAATGCCTTTATTGGTAAATGGTATGTGAACCAGTGATCTAGAGTAGTTCGGGACACAGAGGCTTGGTTCATAATGGACGGAAATACTTATAAATATCAACAGACACTACCAGGGAGGCCATATATCTAGCTCAATGAGAAGAGAGGTAACCTCGGAGTCCGTAGATCGCTGGTTTGATCCCTGTCCACGACAATGTATTGAGGTGATCATGATTTGGCATTCTTGGGTTTACACATAGTGTTTCTTGAGGATAGGCTTAGGCGTTGTTTTACTGAGGTTAGGGTTAGTGAGGGTTTAAAATGCTCATCTGTTAATTGCATGGTCTTCTTTCTCTCAAGTTCATTGTTCTATGTTTCTATGGCTTATTGTGCATATTACTTATCATTGCTTCTTTCTGTTTTCTTTCTGCATTCCCTGGCCCCGCTTATCGCTGCTTGCAGCTATATTTTCTACTTGTTTCTCTCTCTCTCTCTCTCTCTCTCTCTCTCTCTCTCTCTCTCTCTCTCTATCTCTCTCTCTCTCTCTCTCTCTCTCTCTCTCCGTCTGCCTGACCTTGCATGGAAGCAGTGGATGAGCTTGGGATTGAGTTCATGGGTGAGGAATTGTTCCATTGACCACATGACATCACTTCACATATCTACACATACACAAGCCCGCACGCGCACGCGCACACACACACACACACACACACACACACACACACACACACACACACACACACACACACACACACACACACACACACACACACACACACACACACACACACAAACACTGTGGCAAATGGGCCAGTTTCCATGGAAACACTGGGGTGGATGCTATCTGCATGGAGCCTGGTATTGCCAGAGAGAGTGATGTACGGATGATAGGGAAGCCAAAAAAAAACACCTCTGCTGTGTGTGTGTGTGTGTGTGTGTGTGTGTGTGTGTGTGTGTGTGTGTGTGTGTGTGTGTGTGTGAAAGACACACATCTTGCTATATCATATTTATCTCACCAGGGATCAAATCGTGAACCTTTCGATTCCAAGACTCTATAGTTTGCATCCTTTGACATGTACATTTATGACAATATTGATGAATGAACTGAGGAAATTAACTGGGGTGTGTGGGTGTGATTACAGACAGACAACTTCAACTTTATATACAGATGATTGTGCAGCAGGGCAGTATTATCAGCGTTATTGGAGGCCAGTCTATGATGTCAGCCATCTATGACGCATCAACTTGGGAGATTTCGGGAATCTCCATAAAGTGTCTCTCAATCAGCTTTGCTGATTGGATGACACTTTATGGAGATACCCCTCCCACTCTTTCTATATTATTGTCTCCGCCAGGCCGAAGGCATGGCGAGAGAGTATGTTTTACCCCCTGTCCGTCCGTCCGTCCGTCCGTCCGTCCTGTCCGTCTGCGAGCAGCTAATCTCCAGCACCGCTGGCCCGGTCGCTGCAAAACTGTGCACACACACTCCCTGGATGCCAATTCAGAACCTCTGCCCCAAATTCTTCACATGGGCCTGTTATAGCTCCACCAGGAGGCCGACTTGTGCAAAACCCATTGTTTTATACTCCTATAGATTGTATCCAAACGTCATGCAAATCGGTACACAGTAACTATATATTCATGTGATCAACACGGATCAGTCCGATTTTCCATATTCCCTCCTGATTGGCTAAGGTTGGCTTCCAAAGTTTGCAGGATTGCTCCGTTTTGAACAAAATGCCTCAAATCATGAACGCAGCTTGCGATTTCCGTGAAATTTCACACGCACATTCCCACTAGGCCGAGGAAGAAATGGCACTTCAAAATGTTCAAATCAGCCTCATGGTGGCGCTATAACAGGCCAATATGCGTTTTAAACTATAACTGCAAACTATAACTGCACCGATCTGCACCAAACTTTGCACGCACACTCCCCAGAGGCCAAGGAAAAACATCTGACCTGCATTTTTCACTTTCGCCTTTTGTAGCGCCACCAGCAGGCCGACTTATGTAAAACATTCTTTTTGAAATTAAACCTTTTTTCACGCACATCGGTACACATGATCTCTATAGTCATGTGATCAAGATGGATCTGTTGATTTTTCAGTCCGATTGTAGTGGAACTTTGCACGCAGATTCAAACTATGTTGGAGAACAAATGCCACCCTTTTAACATTGTCCTATTACAGTATAGCACCACCAGGAGGCCGATTTTTGCAACCCTTTGTTTATTGTAATGGCAGCTTTTACATGTTACTTTATGTAAAATAAACAGATCAGGAAGATGCAGGATGTCAGGAACCAAACTCCATGTTTATTGTAGATCTCATCACAGCAGAGAGAGACTAGTGTCTCCCTCCAGGGCTTCCCCCATCACTCCCCAACACCAATGTCTTACACATATTTATACAATCAGGAGAAGTACACAAGAGGTAACAACAGATGGTCACTCCTTACATAGGCTCTATTCTATAACTGACTCACCCAGAGTCAGTATGTTTGAAATAGGTTTGCATGAGTCGACTGTTTGTAAAGGAATTTGTCAGGGAGAGGAGTTTAACAAGGAAGAACAGGTGATGATTGTTGCATCTACTAATACATTCAATTAATCAATACCACAATGACTGTGTAATGAATTTTATCCACTACATTTGACCCCTTAGGGCATAAATATAAAGTATTTATGTCCTATAAAAATAGAGAAAATTCATAGAATGACAGGACATTATGCTAATTCAATGGGATACAATTATGTACAAATATTCAAAACAAAACTGTATTGTTAGATACACGTGTGATGGCAGTGACAAGCAAGCATTGCGCATATGCTACTGGTCACGTATCCTCAAACAGTGTATTCAACAATTCTACAGTAATGGTTACAGAGAAAGTCAACACCAATAACAATTTTTTTCCCACACTTCACTTCTTATGTATTTAAAAATCATAGGACCTTTTGGCATACTGTATCTTTGATAATGCTATGCTCTTTGACATTTGTTAAACAACTGATGCAGCTTGTAGATTTATATATATATATTTTTTTTAAATGTTATATCTGATCTTTAGCTTGTAGATCTGCCATTTTTGGGAAAGATTGCAATTGCTTCTTTTAAATACTATTATGGTGGTGTAGTTCCACACTACTGTGTGGTATTTTATTGATGAAACACCTCACTTTGTTCAGTCAGACGACAACACATGAATCAAAGACAGACGGACTCAATGGCGCTCATCAATTTTACGTGCTGCACGGAGAGATCAGTCTAGCCTTCTCCTAGACCCAAAAACCTTCTGACCTCTCTTCTCCGTGCGACACCTTTAATTCATCATGTGGTTTCATAACATATCATAAAGAGGAACTAACAGGTTCCTGTTTGCTCAGTGTCTAATAAAGTAATACATATACACCAGAAGACGCAGCTGATCTAATCTGCACATAGGTCAAAATACAATATGTTTAAGGAAGCGAGTACTTGTGTTAGAAGGCAAGCACATTTCATGATTAATACAAGTAAAAACACAATGTGAGTTACATACAAATAGAAAATATAAACTTTGATCCCTATCATTCCCTCCTGTTTTTCATTTTATGCAATCATACTTTGTTTTTCTCCTTTCAGGTAGGGCTGTCTTGTGATCCACATTTTCCAACCCACCGTCATAATAAACCTTAGTACTTTTCATTAAATTACAAGTCATAATCCTCCTGTGGCTCTCCTGCATGGTCCATCTGGTTTAACATGACATACTGCACAAAGGTGTTAGAAATCAAACGGACAACCATTGCCTTAATACATGGATGTACACAAGACATAAGACAACACATCAAAATGAATATGCATATGATCAACATGACACCCTTCATAGCTAGTTGGATCCAGCTTCCAGACCATAGCCAACCGAACCAGCTGAAAGTGGAAACAACGTGGTCAGCGGCCATGGCCTTCTGGAGTCCTACCAGTCGGTTCATCGCGTCCGTCATGTTCTGGGAGTGTACTTCGTCCGTAATAAAGGTGCAACATGTCGTATTCAGTAAAACACATGTACCACCAGATGCAGCGGTGAGCAAATCAAGGGCCATGCGATGCTGCATTACCATAGTGCGTAATGCACTAATCTCCCTGTTCTGTGCTTGTTCAATGACAATAGAGGCGTTGATAAACATACCCAATCTGTAATCAACAGTCTCTATTCTCAGCATGTTCTTTCCCACTCCTGTCCAAGGGAACAGTGCTAAGACTACCTTCTGACCTTTTGTCCAGTGTTTGAATTCGTCAGGAACGTCAGTGCCCCATACAGCGTCATGGCGTTTGATCGGGTCATTTGCATCTCTCTTTTCTCGCTTGTTTGTGGCATCCTGCTGATCTGTGAGTTCTAGGAAAAAGGTGTGGTCGGTCACAAAGATAGGGGCGCAAACCCCTGACCAATTCTCGGGCAGTGTTGGATAAGCGTTACCCCCACATAACCACCACCCCCCCTGAACCCACCATGTGCCATTTGACTTCTGTCTTAAGCTGACTGGGGCGCCTTCTCCTCCCGCCCACAATTGATCACAATTGGTAGTGATACCCATAGGGACTGTGCCGTACTCCTGCAAGTAACACATAGAGTGATTGGCGCCGCCCATTTTCTGCATAATGACCCGTTGTGCACGTAGCTTCCCTTTGATCGTTCTCTGCCAATTTACCCAAAAATTTAGTGCGCATGTCCCAGCCTTCAAACCTGTCTCATAGGGGTTTGAGTCGTCGATGATTATGCTGGCATGCTGAAACCCAATTCCTGCTAAGCTGGCGAAACACTTGGCCTGTGATTTGCTCATCGCCTTCCCGTAGAGAGTCACCTGGTCTGAAGCAAAAGGCATGTTAGAACACACATAACAATCAGTTTTATCGTAGCTTTTTGCCAATTTTGTCACATAGGAGTACCACTTGTTTCGCATACGTGGCTGTGTACTATTTTCATTGTCTGGACCCCAAGGGTCATCCTGATACGTCCATCGTTTCTTTCTGTTTCTGAGTTTGTCATTGTTCAAGACCACTAGGGTCACGAGGATTGCACTCGCCACTAGCAATACCTTTCCAAGCATTTAATCAGTAGTGGCTCAGTAGATTTCTTCACCGGGCTTGAGACCAGTGCTTCGCTATCAGAAACACCACCCTTCTTCACCCGGACTTCCACCACTACTCGTCGTATGTTTGGAGCGGTATTACTTTTTTACAATGGCTCTGATGAATCCACGTGTTCCGCTCTGCGATCTTCAGTGCTGTTGGTGTGGTCAGCAGGACAGTGTATGGACCTTCCCACCGCGGGCTGTGCCAGTGTTTTCGTTTTATCACCTTGACGAGGACCTGGTCACCTGGTGCCACACGGGTGTCCTGTAGGGGAGTAGAAATGTCTGGCAGTTTATTTGTTCGAGCTATTTCATTGCTTTTGAACAACTGGCTCATCCAGTCTGCTAATGTGTTTTCTGCCCCTGCATCTTCTACCTCTTGCACACAGTCCACTATTGGCAGTCTGAATTGTCTTCCTGTCACTATCTCAAATGGTGATAAGCCTTGGGCTGTGGGTGTTATTCTCATATACATCTCTACCAATGTTACACATTCTAACCATGATCTGTCTGTTTCTTCCATGGTTTTTGTTAGTCTATTTTTTACCGTGAAATTGGTTCTTTCGACCAAGCCAGCGCTCTGTGGGTGATATGCACAATGATTTTTTAATTGGATGCCTAAATGTTTTGCCATGAGAGAGACAACTGAGTTTACAAAATGGCTTCCATTGTCACTGTAAATTATTACCGGAATCCCTCTGTTAGGAATTATGACCTTACAGATGGCCTTTGCCACTGTGATGGCGTCTGCACTTCTAGCTGGAATTACTTCAACCCATTTTGAGAAGGGACATATTAGGACTAAACAGTATTTATATCCCTTGCTTGGTGTCAATTCAATAAAATCCATGTGTAGGTATTCGAATGGAAATGAGGGGAGGGGGAACTTCCCCCTCTTTGGTCTTTCATTACCTTGTGAATTGTGCCTACAACACACTATGCATGCTCTACAAAATAATTTTGAAAATTTAGTGTAATTATATGTGTGGAAATATTGACTGATAATCCCGATCATTCCCCCTGTTGAGACATGGCAAGGCCCATGGCTCAAATGGGCTGCTGTTTTGTATAAGCTAGTCGGGAGCACGAGCTTATCTTGTACTCTATATAATCCGTCTGAACCTGTAAGTGCACCATCGGTTAACCACTTCCTTTTTTCTTTTTCAGGAGCATTGTTTTGCATGTCTCGTAGTACTTCTAATGGTATTGGCTGTGGTACCTCTTGGTTGTTTTCTAGTAAGCCACAAAACCCAAATTTCCCCACCGCTGCTTGCTTTGCCACTATGTCCGCAAAAGCGTTCCCTAGTGATATTCTGTCTTTGGAGCTTGTATGTGCTGCACATTTACATATAGCCAATGTGCGTGGTAATAAAACTGCTTGTAAGAGTTCAGTCAGTAGGCGTGCATGTGTCACGGGCTTTCCCGTAGATGTCTTCATACCTCGTCTAGCCCACTGTGCTGCAAAAACATGTATTGTTGAGTGCGCATACTGGCTGTCTGTATATATTGTGACATCTCTGCCTTCTGCAGTTCTGCATGCCTCTGTCAAGGCTACTAACTCGGCTGCCTGTGCTGAGAATGTGTGTGGGAGTTGGCCCGCTTTCACTACCTCTTTATCTGTGACCACAGCGAAGCCTGTCTGATTCTGACCTGTGAGCGACCTTGAACATGAACCGTCAACGAACCATGTTTCCCCTATATCTAATTGTGTATCTTTCAAATCAGGACGTGGTTTGCATGTTTTCTCTGTTTCCTCTTTGCAACAGTGTGGTGTTCCGTCTTCTGGTGTGGGCAATAATGTGGCTGGGTTCAGAATGGTGCATCTTTTAATGGTGATGTGTGCCTGTGACATGAGTGTGGCTGTCAGTGCTAGATATCGTGCTGGAGATAAGAATGCCATTTTTGTCTCGTTTAACAGCATGGAGACTGCGTGTGGTACCATCAGTGTAAGTGGGTGAAATAAAACTATTTCCGCCGTGCTGTGTACCGACATAGCGGCCGCGCATACGGCCTGTACACATATAGGGAGCGCTAGTGAGACTGGATCTAGCCTTTTTGAAAAGAACCCTATTGGCCTCAGTTTTAACCCATGTTTTTGTGTCAATACTGAGGTCATAAAACCTCCTTTACAGTCCACTGTCTGCACAAATGGTTTGTCATAGTCTGGTAGTGCTAGGACAGATGAGCTCACTAAACATTGTTTAGTAAGTTCAAATGCCACGTCTGCTTCTTTTGTCCATTGAATTTTTCCTGTCATGGTTAGATCGTTCTCAAAATAAATAGTATCTAATAAAGGCTGCGTCAGTGCAGCATAGTCAGGCACCCACGCTCTACAATAATTAGTCAGGCCTAAAAATTGCATCATTTGTTTTTTTGTCGTTGGCTTAGGTGCATTAAGTACTGTCTGCTTTCTGTCTGAGTGAATTCGTCTCCCCTCATGATCCAGACTGTGACCCAAAAAGATCACTTCCCTTTGCACAAATTGCAGTTTCTCTCTGGAGACCTTGTTCCCTGTCCTGGCTAGATGAGTTAATAATTGAACTGTCACCCTGGTGCACTCATCCTTTGTGGGTGAGGCCACTAGAATGTCATCTACGTAAACAAGGATTTGAGACGATGTTGGTATATCTAGAGTAGATAAGCAGTTAGCCATTTCTCGTGAGAAGATTGTAGGACTATCTACGTATCCTTGAGGAAGTCTAGTAAAGGTGTATTTTGTCCCCTCATGTGTGAATCCAAACCACCCTTGTGACCCCTCCTCGACAGGAATCGAGTGAAATGCGTTACTGAGATCTACGACGCTAAACCATGCCATATTTGCTCTGAGGCTATTCATAAGTGTGTGTGGGTCTGGGACAGTAGGTGCGGTGCTCTCCACGGCTTCATTTACAGCTCTTAAATCCTGTATCATTCTCCATGATTTGTTATCTGCCTTTCTTACAGGAAAAATAGGAGAGTTACATGATGCATTTGGACACTTACGTAATATACCAGCTTTAACCATTTCACTAATTACTGGCTTAATGCCTATCTTAGCATCTTCTTTTAAGGCGTACTGTTTCTTGTTTGGCCTATAGTTAGTTTTTGGCCTAATTCGTACTGGTTGAGCAGTAACCATTCGTCCCACGTCACTTTTCCCTTTTGACCACACACAGTTTGGGACCTCCTCCAGGGCCTTAATGGCCTCTTCACTCAAAAACATCAGGCTTGATTATAGTCTTCTAGATGGGCTCGTGGGGTCATAACTATAGTAAACCCTAAATGTCGTCGTCTGAGCCCCCCACTATGCTGCCACCCTCCTGTGTCGTCCGTCCAGTCAGTTGTACGGTCCCCCAGTACTGCTAGCTGACCTAACCTTTTCCATGAGGTTCCTAGGCCTCGTGCTATAGATACATGGGGTATTTGTGAACTTCTCATTAATGCACTAGTTTCTGCAGGGACCCCTACACTCACCACCACACTCCCATCTGAGTCCTCATATAATGTTTTGAACACTACTCTCTGTGGTCCTAAACGGTTCACCATGTTATCATATTCTTTGTCAGGCCCGGGGGTTTTCTTGTATCTCATAGTCATGTGTAAGTCTTCTGGGGCCATTAAGGTCTGTCCGTCACGTGGTGTAATCATGCTCAGTAGCTGCTGTGCTGTGTTAGTCAGGTCTTGTCGGGGCATATCTAAAGTCCAGTAGTAGCGAGGCTCACCTATGGCCTGTGAAACAAATATTTGATCTTCTATTTTCTGCCCCGGCCCCACTGATCTCATGCCCCCCGTGACTGGTACTAGACTTAATTTTAACTTTTCCATGCCATCTCGTCCTAGGAGGTTCACTGGACAATTTTTAATGTAGACAAAAGGCAGGCTAGTGGTGATACCTGTTGCATCATCCCTGACTGTGAGAGGTTTAGAAACTGGTCTTTGATCTAAATGACCATTGGCTGATTTAACAAATATGGTGCTAGTCTGGGGCCACATGTTAGAGACTTCTTCTTTTAAGACTGATGAATCTGCTCCACTGTCACACAAAAAGTTAATTTTTACACCATTAATTGTCAACACACGGGTGGGTTTAATATTTAGGTTCCTAATAGTTAAAAAGACCTCGGACAAATCTACATGATGTATTCTCTCTGTGCTTTCTGTGTCTTCTACGTCTAGTCACTCTTGGGACCAATCTGAGTTCTTAGGTGCTGAGGGGCGCTGTCTGTCATCCTTTCGCTCATACTGCTTTCCCCCCTCTCTTGTCAGTGGCTGATCTGACCTACAGTTCCTAGCCATGTGTCCCTCTTCCCCGCACCGGTAACACAAAAACTTCCTGTTCTCACTTCTACCTCCACGGCCTCTGCCTCTTCCCCGGCCCCCAAAACCCCCTCTGCCTCTCTCTCCTCCTATGAAGTATACCTCTCCATCTCCCCCCTCTGCGGCCACAAATGCTGATATCTTTTTCTTTTTCTTCTCATTGATGTGACTGGCTGCGTGCTCTGCATAATTCATACACTCCTGTACTGAACCTGTTCGGTAATGGACATTATGCTTTTTGATAAATTCTGCTATGCCTGGCCCAAAACCATTCATGAGGGCCAATTTAAGCTGTTGTTGGTAAGGGGACGCTTCCTGAGCGTCGTATGGGATCCCACTATTGGCTCTGAAACACTCTTCTAGCTTAACCCTGTAGTTTTGCACACTTTCCTTCTCATCCTGTCTACATCCTGCTATCTTGGTGTAATCTGGACGCTGTGCAAATACTCTGCGGATGTCGACATAAACAGCGTCGGTTTGATTCACTAAGTCCTGTACTCCTACCACCAGGGCGGCTGGGGGAACTGCTGCATTAACCCCTGTGAACGCTCCCTTCACTCTTCCCCACTCATGCCCAAAAATGTTCAAGAATGTTCTAAGGACCTCAAGCCCATTCAACTTGAATGCAAGCACTAGCGCTGCGTGATCAATGCAAAACTGTGTTGCGTCCTGTTTGTATGGGGTGAGCCCTTCACATGCTTTTCTACAGTCTTCAGCTGTCCATGGGCGATATACAGATATGGTTTGTGCTGCATCTGGTGCTCCTTCACCTATAGCTACGCCAAAATGAGGATTTGCCACTTCAATCATAGGGAATATCTGCCCCCCTGCTAACCCTTCCGCCCCCATACTTAACATGCTAAGATCGGGGTACAGTGATTTTGTTTGTGATCGGGTTACGGGTGGACTAAACTGCCCACTCTTCTCTGCTTTAGCCAATTCTTTCTCTATTTTTTCCCTAGCACGGGTCTCTCTTTCTTTTCTGTCGCTGTCCTCTTTTCTTTTAATTTCTCTCTCTCTCTCATCATTCTCTTCCTCCAACTGTCTTTCTCTCTCTCTGCGTGTGACAGCTTCTCCCTCCAACTGTCTCTCTCTCTCTCTGCGCGCTACGCACGCTCCTGTCTCGTCATCCTCACTCACTTTCTGCCAACTTTTCTTCGCTGCTGTGCTTACTGACACTGCAACAGTACTTGAGTTTTTTCCTTCTGCTCTCTTTTTTGCCTGTGCTAACCACAATGCAGCTACTTTTAGCTGTTCCTCCAAATCTTTTCTCTCTTTTCCTTTCTTTCCTGCTGTTGCGGCTCTCAAATTTTCCATCAACTTTCCACAGCCGACAAGAGTTAATTTTCCTGTGAAACCATATTCTTTGCACCATTGCTTGAAATACTTAGTGCTGCCCGCACTATGGCTTTCCATGTATTTAACATCCCCACTAAGGGCAGACTTACTTTTCCCAGTTCCCATTTTTTATTCAAAAGATATGTTGTTTTAATTAATATTCTTAATTCACCATTCTCGTGTACTTCAATTGGCCACAGAGTTTGTATCAATACTGCGGTTCGTGGCTATACCATACAATCGTCTGGTCACAATAACAAGGAGGAAATCAGTACATGAGCACAAAAGTAACACCAAGCTCTAGGAGACATGTAACAACTATCACATCCTCACAGGTAGACATTTGTAAATCACTCAATTAAAGAAATGAGATAACGATTGCAAGAGCAACAACAATTATAATGAGAAGTGTAACCAAGGCTACATTAATACAAAACATTTGTAAATTACTCAATCAACACACTTCTATTCTGTATTTAACAGAAACCTCCTCAGGGCGGAGAAACCACTACTCTTTCTCCTTCAAGGTGGAGTAAACCTGTCAAAAACCTCCTTAATCGGTGGAGTAACCGTTCCTTACCGTTTGTCTTTAGGTCAATGGTTGGGTCTGGATGCCGTCAATCGTCTATGAAGAGAAAAGGGTTGGACATCTAAGGCACCGGCCTGGTCACGAATTCACGTCCCAGGACTTTGACAGGATCGGCTCGATCCCGGCTGTCGACAGACTTTCGGCGTGTCTTCCCCTTGTTCTTCTCCAACGACGATATTGGCATCCGGCAACGAAGGACCAATTATGTGTGGTATTTTATTGATGAAACACCTCACTTTGTTCAGTCAGACGACAACACATGAATCAAAGACAGACGGACTCAATGGCGCTCATCAATTTTACGTGCTGCACGGAGAGATCAGTCTAGCCTTCTCCTAGACCCAAAAACCTTCTGACCTCTCTTCTCCGTGCGACACCTTTAATTCATCATGTGGTTTCATAACATATCATAAAGAGGAACTAACAGGTTCCTGTTTGCTCAGTGTCTAATAAAGTAATACATATACACCAGAAGACGCAGCTGATCTAATCTGCACATAGGTCAAAATACAATATGTTTAAGGAAGCGAGTACTTGTGTTAGAAGGCAAGCACATTTCATGATTAATACAAGTAAAAACACAATGTGAGTTACATACAAATAGAAAATATAAACTTTGATCCCTATCAACTACAAACCTCATAGCTTTATTGTATTACCTATTTAGTAGCTAGTTAAGACCCAAATGTACCCATCAGGCAGGTAATTGACCCTTTGAAAAATAGAATCTCGGCCTGTTACCGGTCTCTGTTTTAGACTCCATATGATCTTGTTGACATAAAAGTCCTCAATCGAAAATGTATTTAATTTAATTTAATACAATTTTAATAAAAATGTTCCCTTAATAAAAATGTTCCCTTACCCCCCAAAGTTTGTAAGTAACTTTTAGGAAATAATGGACTGACCAATGGTCAAATAATGGTCGGAAATAAATGTTCCCTGACCCCCCATAGTTTGTGAGTAGCCTACTTTCATAGAATAATGGACTGACCAATGGTTCTGCAGAAACCATCGGCCGGACCCATGATCCGGAAAGCTGCACACAAACTTTTTGCTATACAGTAAAATGTAATACTCAACCGAGGTACAGTTTAACCTGTCTTTATACTATCTCCATCAATCACTCAAAAATTGCTGTAACAATTTGCTTGATAACCATAAGTTCTAGCCTACGGATTATTATTACATTTTTTAGTTCTTTTATTTTAAATTATATCAACACGTGGAATTTGCTACCGAATGGATTTTTCATCACGTATGGCATTATCAACACAGCATGGAATTTTCTTCACTCGGGCATTTTCACTACATGGAATAAAAAATATAGAATTATGTAAAATTTCTTGCCACATGGGAATTTGTCTACACGTGTGTTTATTTTAATCCTAGTTTTACTTAACATTTATCTAGCAAGAGCAGAATAAGTGGACTGGAGACAAATAAAATCTGTTTTAACTTCCTTGTAAAAAGGCCATCATAAATTACCCGTATCACATTATTGATTTAGCGCCTTGAAACACTACATTTTGCATAATTACTTTGATATATTTTAAAACTCAAATGTATTCCTGTTTCAGTGTTTGGTCTATCTCACTCACACACAGACACACACGGCCCCTATCACCTGCCACCCCCCTTCCCCCCTGTCAGCTATTCTGGGGAGAGGAAAGAAAGTGGGGGAACCAGACTGATGAGTGAACTATTTAGTTCATGTGTGTGGAAATAGATTACAATACTGACTTACTCAAGTTCTATGACATTATTGTCTTTTCTTTTATGCATATTACCCCACCATTAAACAAAATTGTTCTTACATTAATTAGTAGAATATAATTCTCAATTTTGGATCGGATTGTACTGCGATTTTTAAGGAAGTACCATTAAACAATATTTTTCTTGCATTAATTTAGTAGAATATAATTTTAAATTTTGGCTCGGACTGTACTGCAATTTTTTAAGGAGGTTATCTCAAATTTTATCACTCTCTATTTTTAGTATGACAATGAATAGAACTTGCAAAGTAAATTAAACCGTTTTAACTCAGGACATGAACCTTTTATGTGTGTGGCCTGCTCCGCATGTAGTAGATTGGTGCCTGTTGTATTAACATTGTCACCTGGTCCATCTTGCCAAGGAGTCCGCGGAGCCCGACGTGGGGCAAGGCAGTGGATGTGGTCCACCCCGTTCTGGATAGTTGGCCACAGCATTTCCACCTGGCCCATAGTTGCATGGAACAGACCCTGCACCATATTGTTCGTGATCCTGGTCTGGGTGCTGCTGGTGCAGCCATGCCCTCCTTTTGACAGGACACTCCCTCTCCATGTGGTCATCTGAGGCACAGTAATGACATAAGACCGCTATGTCATATGGCTCACTGTTTCCTCCTCTTCTTTGCCTCCATTCACGGCTCCTTTTCTTCCTATGTGACTCCTGATTTGGTTGCTGCTGTTGTTCTCCCTGTGGTGGCTGCCGGTGGTTCTCATAGAACATCAACTGTGCTCTTTCCATTTTCTTCTTCCTCCCGTCTTCTTGTGAGAGCATGTACCTCTCAGCGTGCTGTGCATGTCCCCACACCTCAGTGAGGTTCCGACTTTCCCATCCAATACAGGAAGTCATAACCCGGTTATGGATGGACGGGCGCAAGCCATTGATCACGGCAGTTTTTAACAAGTCACTGTAAGCCGGGTTCTCTTGTGTCACACCACAATGCTTCTGAAAGCAGTCCTCCATTCTATTTCTGTAGGCGTCACAGGTTTCATCAGCCCATTGCTTAGTGCTGTGAATTTTCGGCCAATCAGTACATACTGGAAAAGCTGCTTTCACCCTGTCAAAAAGACCATCTCGATTCTGCAGCTGTCCAGTGATGATGTCATCTCTTTCTCCAGTCACATCAAAGTTTCCCCTGAGACGTAGCCACCTTAATCCAAAGACTTTGTGAAATACTAATTCCAGCTCTCTTGCCGATGGCTCGTACATCTCAATCAAATCTAACACAGCCTCACACCAGCGTACCACATCAATTCTGGGGTCTGGAAGGTCCTTCACAATGTCATTGAATTCATCAGGTGTCCAGTTTCGCTGAACATGTACTGTTGCAGAGTACGCATCTATCTCTGCTTGCTGTGCCCCAGCCCCCGGACGGGGTTGAGGGTTTGGATATGGAATTAATGGGAATAGGTTACTTGGACAGAGCGTCGCTGTGACATCTGGGTGTTCCTTGGGTGTAGTAGCAGTCAGTTGTGTGTCTCTCCTGCAGTTTGGCTCCTTCTGCCTCACATTGTAGTCATCAGGAGAAGTATTGGCTTGTAGATCTGCTAATGTCACCATAGTTCTGTCAAGGTGTTCTCGCAGTAATGTCACTTCTTTCCGTTGGTCGTTGAGTTGTTCTTGCTGTAGCGTTGCGGCCCTCTTAGCTTTGTCACGCTGGTCATTGAGTTGTTGTTGCATTCTCTTCGCTTTGTCAAGTTGATCTTCCAAGGCCTTCTGTTGGTCGTCGAGTTGTCGCTGCATTTTCTTTCTGCTCGGTTTTGCTCCCATCTTCTTAAGATTCTAAGTGGAGTGTTTGCTATAACAGCAAAGCATCCACCCTGCTCACAGCGCCAATTGTAATGGCAGCTTTTACATGTTACTTTATGTAAAATAAACAGATCAGGAAGATGCAGGACTCAGTTGTCAGGAACCAAACTCCATGTTTATTGTAGATCTCATCACAGCAGAGAGAGACTAGTGTCTCCCTCCAGGGCTTCCCCCATCACTCCCCAACACCAATGTCTTACACATATTTATACAATCAGGAGAAGTACACAAGAGGTAACAACAGATGGTCACTCCTTACATAGGCTCTATTCTATAACTGACTCACCCAGAGTCAGTATGTTTGAAATAGGTTTGCATGAGTCGACTGTTTGTAAAGGAATTTGTCAGGGAGAGGAGTTTAACAAGGAAGAACAGGTGATGATTGTTGCATCTACTAATACATTCAATTAATCAATACCACAATGACTGTGTAATGAATTTTATCCACTACATTATATTACTCCTACAAAGTTTGTCCAAACATCATGCAAATCGGTACACATTATCTGTACAGTCAAGTGAGCAAGATGGTTCTGTCCGCTTTCTTATATTCCATCCTGATTGGCCAATTCCAAACATTGCTGGCCCACAATAACCTTCCTGACCTGACACTTTTTCTAGTTTGTATATGATTTATAATTCTTTAAAATAATATAGAAAGAGTGGGAGGGGAGAGAGAAACAAACAGACGGACAATAATAATAATAAAATAACAACACTGTTTGCCCAACAATCAAAGTAGGAGGATGGCAGTTCATTGATCATTCTCAAAGTCAGCTGGATTCTTCCTCTTGCTTTGTTGGTGGACATGGTTCCCCCAGGTGTATATGATGTACACAAGGCTCATCGGGGGAGCAACTCTGAAGAAAGAAGAGGTAAACCGTCTCCACACATTGGTGCAGTTTTGCCAAATGCATGGGTAAACAAGACAGGGTCTAATAATGGTGTGGCTTCCTTCTGAATCTCTGCCATCACGTTGATGAGATCATATTGCTGATGTCAGTCTTGCCAAATTTGATGGATTGGAAGGACTTAATTCATTATGAATTCACAAAATGTGAATATTTTCACATTTCTTTACATACATTTCAGTTATGAGTTCAACCCTGTAGCATGTGTCACATAACCATGGTATTGCTCATCTAATCCAACTATAAAGGCACAATATCTCTGTGCGTCTGTCCTCCATATATGGGCGTAGAAGGGACAAGGACAGACAGATACAGAGATCTCTATATATGGGCAATAGAAGGGTCACAGACAGACAGACATACAGATACAGAGATCACCATACATGAGCACAAAAGGTACACAGACAGCCCGTCCCACAAACTCGGCATGCGTATAGTGGGAAGTCGTCGGCTAAGCGGATCTCCAAAAAAAAAATCCCCATACATGGGGTTCCCAGATCTCTTCAATATGACATCAGGGAACTCCATATTTAGGCATGCCTAACACAGAACTCCATAAATGGACTTAAAAGGCACAGACAGATACAGAAATCTCCATATATGTGCATAAAAGTTACACAGACAGACAGACAGGTACAACAGGTATTGCATAACTGGGTGGGTAGGCCATGCATTTCCAACATGCATCGTTCCCGACTTGCATCGCTCCCAACAGGAACCGGTCTAGTACTGTAGCTTCAAAGAAGTGATCAGCCGTGTTCAAACAAAAATAAAATATGTTGCTGTCGATTCAGTAGTTTGAAAATAAATGACAACAGTCTGACAAAAAAATCGCCTTTATTTACCCTGAAAAGTTAACACATTAATATGATAATAGTAAGGGCGCTCGCGTGGCACAGTGGTAAAGTGCCTGCCCACCACCGCGGAGGTTGGGGTTCAAATCCATTGTGTTGCATCCGGCTTTGTCGAGGTTCTATGCTAACACAATTGTGTTAGCATAGAACCGTGTTCGGGGGAGATGAGCCAGGCGGAAGGGTTAGTTGATATTTGTCACTGCACGTACGTGGGGCAGGAGTTCGTCCTCCCGGTGAGGGCTCCTCAGTGCACACAAATGACTAAATTGGGGTAAAAAAAAGATATATACATAAAACAGTAAATAATCAGACTTCATGAAGACACAACAGGCATGGTAACTGTCAGAATCTGTGTGTGTGTGTTGTACTGGGCCAGGCTGTTCTCCTGGTCAATGAGGAGAGGATGGAAGACGTCCAGGTGAAAGAGAGAAGGACGAGCCGATAGAACAAGACGATCCTCACCGACATCCAGGATCAGACAAGTGCATGACGACACCCCAGGTAGTTGTATCTCAGCGATGAGGTACTCTGGTTCGCCAACAGGGGGCTCCACTAGCAAACTGAACTCGGGTCTTTTGGCCGGGACGGGAGGAGCATCCTGGGGAGGTAGTTCTTCGATGTCAGGTCGGCTCTTGGTGCGGATGTTCTGCTCGCTCACAGAGCCAAATAACTTCCTGTTCCTCAGAACCTTCCAGTCTCTGCTGAGCTCCAAGTTGTATTTCTTCTCTAACCCCGCTAAGGATACCAGGATGAGGAAATGCAGAAACAGAGAATCCTTCTGGCACTTCTCGAAGAAATCTTGGTTGATGACAACGTCATAGGCTGTACAACCCAAGGAACTGTTGTCGATCTCTGTGTGCGGCTCGCCAAGGCTCATGGGAAATCGGTAGTTGATGGGGTCCTCTGATTTGAGGAGCTCCACAAGCTCCTCCCCTGAGAGTTCCAGAGGGGGAGGGATTGAGGTTGACTGACATATGTTGATAAAGATCTTCTGATTGTCTGGCTGGGATCGGGTTTTGACACACATACCAGGATGTGGTCGGATCACTGTGGGGTCTGGGTTTTCACTTTTTGTCTTTCCCCTCGTCTGTAACAGCAACTGCTGGTAGAGCTCCTCTTGTGGCTGATACTCCAACCCAGAATCGAGGAGGGAGGAATCTGCTGCCATGGATTTCCACTGAAAATAAGTGACTGCTGAAGGCTACCACACTCTGAAACCATGGTCTAATTGAAGTGGTGTGCAGTTTAAGTACTCAGTCTGTCCATCGAGTCATGACGTTGCGCCTCTTAGCGAATCGCATGTGGTATCGCCAAACTGCGATACCTTTTTTACTTGTTATTATTACTATTATAGTATTATTACTAATGTGAACCTTTTTTTCTTATTATTACCATTATAGTATTACTAATATGAACCTTTCTTTCTTATTATTACTATTATAGTATGACTAATATGAATGAATTCTACAAATCTCGAGGGCGTGTCAGTGTGCATATCTGTGATTCGGCGTATCCCGAGAACCGTCCGGCCAATCAGCTTAAGCATGTGTATCACAGAGGCCAGCAAGTACTATATGGTTATTGCGTAACCGACAGGACATGAGTTCCAATGGGCATCGCAATAGTACATCTATATAAAATAAATCATTGTATGTGTGTCTGTCCTGTCCTGTATGTGTGTCCACAGTTTTTGCCCAAATTTGGAGTTGACTGACATCATATTGATGACATCATAGTACTGCAGGAACATCCACTGCTTGTTGCAGCACCAACATGACATCAGTCTTACCCAAATAGCGGTGAATGCCATTGTTCTTGCATTAAAAAAAAAGAATGCCAAACCTGCCTACCACTGGTAGGAACTGTCACAGCCATCCTCTGAGACAGAGTGAGTAGCAGTGGCGGAAAAAGTACTCAAATTCTATACTTAAGTAAAAGTACCAATACTGCAATATAGAAATACTCAGTTACAAGTAAAAATCCAGAATTAAAATATTACTTGAGTAAAAGTACAAAAGTATTGGCATCAAAATGTACTTGAAGTACCAAAAGTAAAAGTACTAAAATGTTTGAAAATAGCAGATCTACATGCTCACAACGCGTCGCGATGCGACGCGTTGTGAGCTTGTATATCGGCTATTTTCAAATAGCCTATGTATAAAAAGGCCTAAAGTGGTTAATGTATGTTTCATAATATCATAATTTACATAAATGGTGACATCTTATAGTATTGCCGTCAGTATTAGTGACGGCAAGTGATTGTTCCTGTAAGACACTGAACCCCTAAATCAGTGGTTCTCAAAGTGGGGTCCGGGGAAACCCCAGGGGTCTTTGAAGTGGTTCAAGGGGGTTCCCAACTAACCAAATGGACCCGTACGGCACAAATGGAACCACGTTTTGGTTCCCTTTGTACACTGTCAGAGACAAGACTTTGTATCAAACGGTTATTTCAATTTTTTATTTTATATATATATATATATATATATATATATATATATATATATATATATATATATATATATATATACGTATGAAACAAAAGGTCACATTTGTTTCAGGAAAAAAAAAATCAAAATAATTTCAGAAACGAGAGGTTCTCTAAGATCTCTGTATCTGTCAGTCCTTGTCTCTTTTACGCCCATATGTGGAGATCCCTGATGTCATCAGTATATACCCATATATGGGCATGCTCCCGTTTGTGCCCATATATGGAGCTGACTGATTTGTTTGCGCCAGATGCCATGACGACACATTGAGGTTACACAACACACTCCATATTTGGGCATAGCTGCATTGGGAACTCCTTAGATGTTAATGGCCGAGTCATGGTGAAAGGAGCGTGACGACATGGTCTGACTACCGGCCGGCCGACCGGTCCTCCCTTAAGGCAATTTTAGTATAGGATGTGTAAAAAAAAAGAGTCATAGGTCGTGGTCAAAGGAGTGATAGGACATAAGTGATTAATTGTGTTTTTGTATGTTTGGGTCCCGGGGAGACACAAAACTTCTCTTTTGGGAGTTTTGGGAACCCCTGCACTATAGAGACCCTATTGCTGCAGGAATAGTTGCTGGGCTGGGCTAGTTAGGCTACTAGATTCAACAGCTGTCTCTTGACGGATCCTCGGGACACATCAGCATTGCTGCCAAGGTCACTCATGTCATCGGAGAAGGACGGGTCTTTAATTGTCCCCTGCATCTAAGGTCATTGAACTCCCCAATGACAGCGACAGCCGTTTGCCACGGTCACTCGTGTCATCGGAGAAGGACGGGTCTTTATTTGTCCCGGTGCATCTAAGGTCATGGAACTCTCCAATGACAGCGATAGCCGTTTGCCGGGTGGCCTTGGCCACACAGCGCTCCACTAGGTAGAGCATGTATTCATCGTAGAACAGTCCGACGAGGTGGCAGGTGCCCAAAGTGGCCGCGCTGTGCAGGGTGAGGTCCCTGATCACCATGGAGCTGTAGAAGGACCATTTGAGCAGGAACTGGCGTGCGTTCTCCACACATTTTCGGTTTTCCTGCTGGGGCTTAAGGACCTGGGAGACCACACCATCTAGCCAGGTAGCCCACCCGTCCCCGGAGCTGTGCTGCTGCTGCTGCTGCAGGGTCGCTTTGAAGTTCTGCTCCAAGTGCCGGACAACTCTCTCGTCACACTGACACACCCACGACGCTTGCTCCTGGATGTTAGTGAAGTCGACCTTGTTGAGGTCAACGAGCATAGTGTTTATTGTGGAGGTCTTCTGGAGCTGGACGCGGGCTTCCTGGGCCAGGTGGTTCACTCTGGTGTAGTGACACAGCATCCGGGAAAAGGCACCGACCACCTCTACCTTACTGCAGACCACCTCTTGAGGAAAGTCTCTCATGGCTGTGGTCATCCAGCCTTCCACGCTCTTGGCAAAGTGACGGATGTCCCGAATTAGATCACTGGGAATGCACAGCACGTTAGGGATGAGGAGCTCCACCATAGCTTCATAAAGGATGCTGTCACAGCTCCTCATCCACATTCTGACATCTTCATTTTTACATAGAGCCACCAGGTTGTCTCTGGGAATCTCCAGGGCATCATTGCTGTTGGGGATGGCAGTGGCTCTGTCACTAGATGAGTACCAGAAGCTCTGCCACAGCTTCTCGATGCAGTGGAACTGGTGATTCTTCACCACATCCAGAATATCCATACAGTTCTTCCTGTAGAGTGTCTGCAGCGTCTTGATGTCACACTTGAGAAGCGGCTGGCTGCAGAGGTGGTCAAGGGTGGGAAACAGTGGCAGGTCAGGAGGTGTTTTTATGACCTGCCGGTGGTGCTGACTCTGAGCTGTTTCTAACTGCTCTGGGGTATTGGCGTTGGTGGTGTGTTGAGAGCCACCTGACAGATGGTCCGGCATGCAGTCCGTCACTCTCTGCTCCTGGTGGATAGGCTGCTGCCCTGCGACCATGTACTGAGGGTCCTCCTGCAGCTTGCTAAGTGGTGAGTTGGGCTTCACCCGAATGCCATAGTAGTGGTACTTAGAGTTTCCTCTGGTGCCGAGACGTCGTGACTTGATGTCCACGAAGACAGAGCGAATGAGCTTGCCAAAGGAGGGTGGATTGACCGGCTCCAGGTTCTGCTCCTGACAGTGGCGCTGGTAGTCGTCATACAAGGAGCATCTGGACAGGCACCCCTCCCTTGCGATCTCTAAGTTATCCTGTAACCAAATCAGATGACTGTTGTGCTGGGTACTTTTGTGAGATTCAATCCTGAAGGACCTTTGGCAGTTTTCAACTGCCACTTCAGAGGAGACCACATTGGTAGTGACTTGAGACCCGGCCTGCGATTGAAAGTAGGCACCAACACCCTGTCCATACAGCTGGCCGTCCGGATTGTAGAAGGTAGAGAATGCTGTGTTAGGGAAACTCGCTTCCCCGCCTTCTACATATGGGTACACCATGGGTACTGAATACTGATGCTGTATTGGTACCACAGGGGCCTGAGCGGACGTGGGCACGTATATGCCCGAGCTGGACATGTAGTTGGAACCTCCCTCTGAGCTCTGCATTGCTGGGACCTTGTCTTGAGAAAACTAATTGTTTCTTATATCCCTCTCTGACTTGCACGCTTACTTCCGGTTGCGTTCCTTGTTGTTGCTACTGAGTGTTACAGCCGTTGGTAAATAACTGTCTCCACGGATACAATCACTATGGGGACTCACTTTAAGTACCCTGTCTGGCCACTGAGGCGTGTCATAGATTACGCATCACAGCCTATCACAGATGTCTGATGTCACAGTGTTAGTATAGTGATGTCAGACAAGTGTCATCACAGTACTGATATAATACACTTTATTTATATAGCACTTTTCAAAAACAGGTTTACAAAGTGCTTCACAAACGGTACATAAAAAGGAAATATAAAGGCAATACAAAAATGGATAATATTAAGAAACTAGAAAAAGTGCTCCTCGGAGCACAGGTCTCCGCCAGGTCAGGTAGGTTATTGTGGCCTCCTGGAGGCGCTATAATAGGCCAATGTGAAAAGGGTGGCATTTCTTCTTAGGCCTTGCATGGCAATCGGACACTGCATTCATGATTTGAGGCATTTTGTTCCAAAAATGTGTTTTGCTAAATTAGACCTGCTGGTGGCGCTATAACAGGCCAATGTTAAAAGGTTGGAATTTGCTCCTCAACATAGTGTGAATGTGTGTGCAAAGTTTGACCGCAATCGGATGCTGCGTTCATGATTTGCGGCATTTTGTTCAAAACAATAAGCCACTACTGCAAACTTTAGATGTCAATCTTAGCCAATCAGGATGGAATATGAAAAAGCAAACACATCCGTCTTGATCACATGACTATAGAGATCAGGTGTAACGATTTGCGTGAAATTTGGATAAAATCGGAAGGAGTAATAGATTCTTTTTTTTTGTACTTAAGTCGGCCTCCTGGTGGCGCTATAAAAGGCAGATGTGAAAAATGCAGGGCAAGGGTTTTTCTTTGACCTCTAGGGAGTGCGTTTACAAAGTTTTACACAGATCGGTGCAGTTAAAGGTAGAAACACGAATCGGCCTGTTATAGCGCCACCATGAGGCTGATTTGAAAATTTTCAAGTGGCATTTCTTCATCGGCATAGTGGAAATATGCGTGCAAAATTTCAAGGAAATGGCATGCTGTGTTCATTTGAGGCATTTTGTTCAAAATGGAGCACTCCTGCAAACTTTGGAAGCCATTTTTAGCCAATCAGGATGGAAAATGAAAAATCTGAAATACCTGTTTCGTTTAATGACAATAGAGATACTGTGTACCGATTTGCAGGATTCTTGGACAAAATCTGTAGGAGTACTGTCAAAAAATATGTTTTGCACAAATCGGCCTCCTGGTGGCGCTATAAAAGGCCCATGTGAAAAATGTGGGGCAGAGGTTCTGCTGTGGCATCCAGGGAGTGTGTGTGCACAGTTTCACTGCGAGCAAGCCAACGGTGCCGGAGATTAGTTGTACACAGACAGAATGACGGACGGACACACGGACGGACGGACGGACGGACGGACGGACGGACAGGGGGCAAAACATACTCTCTCGCCAGGCCGAAACAATAAAAAATCACACCCAGTGTGAAGTGGGCGGTGTGGTCACAGTGGTCATCACAGTGATGGAAGTTCACTTAAAGAAAAGTCATATTTCTGAAGTGGGTGGTGCTATTTATTAACAATGGTCCACAATGGGTGATTCACTTTTTTTTTTTTTTATGTTTTTTTTTAAGTGCATGGTCCTATTTATAGGGCTATGCACATGTGTCATGTGTTTCACTAGCCAATCACAGTCCTGAATAGAGTCAGCCAATAAATAGTCCGTGAGCCAGGACCCCAAAAATGGGGTCATCATTACCATCTGGGGGGAATAATTCTCATAGTGATTTTTGGGTAGGTATACACCCCTAGAGCTAGGAAAAATGTGATAGCCTTGCATCGGTGGTAGCTATCTGTGTGTTATCACTCCTTTTATAACCACAAGCCAAAACACAGTTTTCAAAATCCGAATGAAGCATTCTACTTCAAACTGATGGTTCTCTCTTATTATTGACCCTCTCTCTCTGAAAAATGGTTGGGATAAAGCTCAGACTTTTTGTCAAGAAAGGTTGTTAAAATTTGCATATCTAGAATATTTTTCTATTACAGGCAGTGACAACATAGTGACTATATGTGACATAAGATGTACTTTGGTTTTAATGAAAGATGGAACACAAAGGGTTCCTTTGTAAATTACCTATAGATTTAAAACCATGTTAGATTCTAAGGAAATGTATTATGAAATTCAATAAACAGAATATAGTGCAATGGGTAAGAAAATATCCAAAATGGCCACTAAACACACGCCTGGCATTTTTTTACTTTTAATCCGCTTGTCTTAGAATACCTCTGTTTAATACCTCTTTTTTAGGGTTTTCATATGTAGAATTCATTCCTGATGTTATTTTTTTAATATCAGGTCAATCATGTCAAAGGTCAGGTCAAGGTTAAAATTGACCTCTGGGAGAACAACAAATGGAAACAACTTGATGAACATTCATGGTTCACTATTCATGATTTTGTTTTGTGAAAAGTGTCATTAACATGTCACAAGAACTGGTATTCATAATAACATGAATGTAAAATGATATAATCTAATGTCAAATATGTATCTTTTGCAACTACATCTGTATTCTCCAACCCACATCCTGTTCTACCTCATCCTTACAAGTATCCTCCTTATTAACATCACTCCTCATCTGTAGCTTGAACATATCATCAGTAACCATCTTCACCAGAGCAGTTACAGTACATCAGTGATGTACTTCTCACTCTCTGTGCCCTAAATTGATATTGCACCATGTCACATAGCTCTGACAGTGGGGTCACCCTTAGCAATGACAGGAACAAGAATATCCTAGATCTCCTATCCAAATTTTGTGACATCAAACGACTTGTCAGGTGGGGCTTGGTGGTCTGCCACTTTCCACAACATCACTTGTAAATAAATGAGCCCACATGTGGTGCAACAGGTTGGTCGGTGTTGGAGGAAGGGCCATTGACTTGTGGCACCCACCTCACCCAGCACATCAGGGTAGCCTGGGAAGTTCCCTGCCAGCAAAGTGTAGTGTGCTCTGATCTTGCCTTTGTCATACATATAAGACTGTCCCATCCCAATGCTCCATTAGGCGGGTGCAGATATGGTTTGACCCAAAAAAAATTGGAACAAAAGGTTTCTCAATGGTTTATTGTAGTATCAGGTGTACTTAATAACATATCAAAAGTCTACCAAAATCGGACCACTAGAAATGTAAAACTTTCAAGATGGCCACCGCCAGTTCCTTAAAAGACCATTACTCCTCCATTATTCATCCTAGGCAAGTAATTTTGGTGTCTAACCCTATGTTTTGGTGATCTAGGAATCCAATTAGCTTATATAAATTATAGTGAAGTGATTATAAGTACAATTATGTATTAAAAAATTGGTTATAAGGGTATTTATGTAAAGAATTAAGAAACTTGTCGTGACATAATGCCCAGCATTGGTGATTTTACTTATAATTCAAATTCTGTTGAAGCTTTCAACAATTTATTTTGGGAATAAATGCATTATTACTGCGTGGTACTGTGAAATTAGTCAAAACAGGGCCGCCGCGTGAAGGCTCAGTACCGCTAAACCCTATTTTTTTAAAAACTGTTTTCTTTCATGCTTTTGTATTTTACTTAGAAGTTCTGCCCGCTACGCGGGCAGAATTCTAGTACCGCCCCTAACCCCCCCAAAGAAAATGTCGTTTGGGGGTACAAAATCATGGGATAAAAAAAAAAAAAAAAAAAGTACTGTACTGTACTGTACTGTACGGTCTGTACTGTACTGTACGGTCTGTACTGTACTGTACTGTACTGTACTGTACTGTACAGTCTCTACTGTACTGTACTGTACGGTCTGTACTGTACTGTACTGTACGGTCTCTACTGTACTGTACTGTACTGTACGGTCTGTACTGTACTGTACTGTACTGTACTGTACTGTACTGTACTGTACTGTACGGTCTCTACTGTACTGTACTGTACTGTACTGTACTGTACTGTACTGTACTGTACTGTACTGTACTGTACGGTCTGTACTGTACTGTACTGTACTGTACTGTACGGTCTGTACTGTACTGTACTGTACGGTCTGTACTGTACTGTACGTACTGTACTGTACTGTACTGTCTGTACTGTACTGTACTGTACTGTACTGTACGGTCTGTACTGTACGGTCTGTACTGTACTGTACGGTCTGTACTGTACTGTACGGTCTACTGTACTGTACTGTACGGTCTGTACTGTACGGTCTGTACTGTACTGTACTGTACTGTACTGTACTGTACTGTACAGTACAAAGCGCAAAACGAAAGCGAAACCTAACTGCAGCATGCAAACCGAAAGCGAAACCTAACTGCATCATGCAAACCAAAAGCGAAACCTAACATGCAACTGACACCGGTGACTGATTTTTTTCCTGCTTTCAGCCAGTCTGCGGATTGTAGTATAGATATTGTTTTTGTATTTTTCTCACAATTCAGTCCGTATTGTCTGCTACTACACCGTTATGTTTGGCAAGCAGTTTTGCAATTACAGTAGACCATATGCAGGAGGCTTTCTGGGGCAGCAGTTTTATTGGTCATAACTGGCACAAAGTGATTGTCCTCCAATCTCCATCCCCAATCCACCGGATTCATGTCACTCTCCATTTCAGTCCACACCATGATCTGGTAATAAACTCTTTGGCAGTGATATTTTTCGGCAGTGATATTTTCTTGCTAAGAAGTTTGTAGCGCAAAGATGAAAGTGAATCTGTATTCTTGCCACCAAACATAACTGCCATTGCCTTGCTCCCAAGGTCCTCTACCACATTTTTTGCTTGATTTGGGAGCAGATTTGGGAGCAGAAACCCATTCACCATATTGGTGTATGGTAAAGTCAGCATAGGACTGTGCAATGACACCATAACTGTCACCCAATTTCCATGGCAAGCGATGAATCAGGGAGCCACCATCAAGGACATACTGTTCAGTTGGTGGGATAGAATCCAGTATAGTTTTCTTTGATTCCTCGCTTGACAGTTCAGTCACTGCCTGAGCTAGTTGGGGTTTGTCAGCCTTACGGAATATTTATTTGGCTTCAAACAGGGCTGCAGGGAATGGGCTGAGCTCATAGGTCATTACATCTTCCAGTGAAAGGTCTCCGGTTTTTGACATAATCAGAAATCGTTGGAACAACAGACCAGGATCAATGGTTCGGTCTTTGGTAACTTTGATGCTAGACTCATCTGCAAGGGTTTTTGCCCGGTCTTTGCGTTTGAATGAGATCCCAAAAATGGGCTTTCCAACATTTTTTTCAATGAACTCATTCCCAACAGTCTCAAACTCATGAATATTCACGTCTTCTTTGGCGACTACACCAGTCACAATGTTTCTCAGAGATGGGTCTAGAGAGAATGGTTTAAAAGTGCCACGTTTTTCTTTGATCTTTTCCTGGTCAGCGTGATCTCGTTTCATCCTGGAATCTGTGGATTCTCTGTGTTGCTCACTGGTCGTGTAGATGAGATCATTGAATTCCTGCATGGCATTGTTGTACTAGTTAACTTGAAATGGGAGACCATTTCAAAGGGTTTTAATAGAGTCACAAACTAAATATTGGAATTCACAATTATCTAATTGTATCTCTGCAATTTGGACAAGTCCAATGGATTCCTAGGCCCCAAAAACATACGGTTAGACACAAAAAGTACTTGTCTAGGATAAATAATGAAGGAGTTAGGCTGTTTTAATGATTTTTTGGGCATCGTGGACGCCATCTTGAAAATAACACCTTTCCAGTGATCAAACTTTGGTAGACTTTTAGTATGTTATTCAGGACACCACATACTACAGAAAACAGTTGAGAAACCTTTTGTTCCAATTTTTTTTGGGTAAGGTGCTTTTTTTTCATATATGCACCCGCCTACATCTATACTTTACACTGTAGGTCCACCTGATACACCCCAATACACAGCATACAACAGGACAAGAACATCAGTGTAATCACTGAGCATGTGTATCACACCCTTTCCAGAGATGGCTGCATCAGGGATATAGGAACTCATGGTGATGTCTTCCTCATCATGACTAAATGCAGTATCTATCGTCAGAACTGAAGGTTCATGCTCAACGGCTTCTGCTTAATGTTCTTACTCTTCATGATGACATCTCATGTGGGTAAAGGACATTACTATTCACAACAGCATGGGGGCAAATTAGCCAAGGATGGGATTGAAGAGATGATCTTTCTGTGTGTGAGGAATCCTACACCCCAATATTTTATGACCAAGACACACCAGTGCTTCAACTCTCCCTCTGTTTCTGCACATTTTGGGGAAGGCTTCAGTCCACTCCACTCACATGCATCATGACAGCATCTTTCCTGATCGTTATGGCAGTCTGCTCCCCAGACTGGTCAGCAGAGACAGTGATCCAGAATCCATCATGGTGCCGACAGACAAGGTCTAGCTTAGCCTCTATGCTATGGCATGGAGCACATGCATCTTCAGCAGGCACTGGGTTAGATATCAAGCACACTGCACATGGCCAGCATGGAAGAAGTGCTTCAGTCATGTGCTTCATGAGAGAAAAGGTGAAGTTAATGTCAATGTGTCTCCCTGCGCATTCAAACTGGTGGATGTGAAGTGTAGGAAGAAGTTGTCTACCCACTGTCAGCCAGTAGGATGGAGATGTGCAGTGTCCAGGTAGGCTACTGCTGTATCTGTTCAAATGTCTTTGGCCAAGTTGATAGAAACCACTTCAGAGTGCTGCTGATACACTCAGGACTGACCACTGAACTTGCCTGTCATGTTCTGCAACCACATGCATTTCCACTTCCAGTGCTGAACCTTGCATCAGTTTTGCAATGCAGCTGAAGAATGACTGTATAACATGCATCCCACCGGGATGCACAATTACATTATAGAGCTTATATACCTGCAAGGTGTCAACAAACGGCTCCATGTCAATTGTGAGGTGAATAGGGCCTGCTGTACATGTCAACCAGTGACCATACAGTGGTTACCTGCTGACCTATACGCCCCAGTCTCTGAAAGGTACCTACCAGGACTCACCTCACCCTAGGTTGTGAAAGGTTGGGGGTGTGGCTATGCCTTGGAGGTGTGTCTTGTGCTGTAATACAGTAGGTGGACAGTAGGTGGCATAAGAGAGCTAAAATGTTTGCAGAGGAAAGAAATTACTCTAGATTACATTACATTAAGGTATATGTCTATTTATGAATTGATTAATTTAAGTAAATACATTGATTCATTAAAGTATATTACTCCTATACAGATACAAAGTATTGGCATCAAACTATGTGCTTAGTTCGTTTTCAAATAATTGTAGTGGAGTAAAATAACTTACTTTACACCACATCTAATTAGTATTATTAAAGATAGATTGTAACATCTACAAAGTACATCTTGTGCGCGCTGACAGACAGACAGACAGACAAATGTTGTATATATAGTAGGCCTATTGTTATTATTCATCCCGAATCAGTCGAATAGTCTAGTGGTTACAGCTCAAGTCCAGTCATTTTACGGCCCGGGTTTGAATCCCAGGCAATGAGCTTACAAATCTGCTTTTTGTTTTTGAAAGCTAGAAACTCGAACTTTGATCAGTGATTTTATTATTAAACGTGTACTACATAGCCTACTGTTATTTGATTATTAATTATTTAGTCACATGGGAAGCCTAAAAATACACATGAGGACTCATACAGGGGGAAAAACACTTACTTGTTCCGTTTGTACCAAAGGTTTTGGTGAAACAAGTAATCTAAAAAGACACATGAGGACTCATACAGGGGAAAAGACAGTTACTTGTTCTAGACTAAAATGTTAGATAATAGCATTGCATCGCGACTCGTTGTGAGCTTGTAGATCTTTTTTTTTCTTTAGCCTATTTAATAGCCGCGCTGAAATTGCATCTGAACAAATAGCCTGGCTTGATAGAACTCCCCCTCCCCCGCTCAAAGAAAGAGACACACGCCACACGGTGTAAGTGCACACACAGTAAGCACAGAAAGCTGGAAATTACTCAAGTAGGCCTACAGTACTTGAGTAAATTTACTTAGTTACTTTACACGGTGAAACCCCAAGCGTCCCTAACTTCTTTAATCAGAAGCTTAGCTTGAGGGTGCAATGAAAAAATGTTTTTGAGGGTGCAGTTAAAACTAAATCAAATAAGTGGTCAAATAAAATGTGCATTTGGCAATGCCATTGAATTGTTGATTGTTTACTTATTATATTTATATCCATAATAATTAATTAATTTATCCCTGTTCAGTAGCATTCGAGTTGACACGGTGAAACACTATACCACTTTACACACACAATCACATCTACTACGCACAAAAGATGCAAATGATCCCTACCCCCAAACTGTAACAATGACACATGACACTCCACGGTCTAAGCCAGGTGTGAATAGACTACTGTAACCTGCCTAGTGCCTTGGAGGAGAGAAAAGGAAGCTCTCATGTAGGCTAGAAACTAGTTTCCCTGCCCCCAAAAGCGGATCGGCTATTTTCCCATTTCACAAGTTTTCACAAGGTTACAAAAAAATAGCAGATCTGGGCTAGGGAGTGCTTGTGTTTACAGTACGTTGTAAGACCGCATGGCTCATTTGCGTACTCGGAGAGAGAGAGAGAGAGAGAGAGAGAGAGAGAGAGAGAGAGAGAGAGAGAGAGAGAGAGAGAGAGAGAGAGAGAGGAGCTGTGTGATCAACAAACACAACAGATCTTCAAGCTGCAATGCTCATGGGAGAGACACATTGTTATAGCTTGTAGATCTTGTTATGACCTGATGAGATCAGACACACACTAACAACACGAGAGTGGCTCGTTTCCGAGGTTCCCGAAAGCAGATCTTCTGTTTTGATATGGGGGGGGGGGGGATTCGACCAACCCCATGGCGACGCATTGTGAGCTTGTAGATCGGCTATTTTCAAATGAATGAGAAAATAAATATATATATTCAAAATGTACCTTGAGTAACGGGACATTCTGAGTGAGAGAGAGAGAGAGAGAGAGAGGAGAGAGAGAGAGAGAGAGAGGAGAGTGAGAGAGAGAGAGAGAGAGAGAGAGAGAGATCACTACCAGGTGCTTTTCAAAGCTTCGCTGTGCTTTTCAAATGTATAAAATATATATAACATCTTTTGAAAGTAGCAGATCTACAAGCTCACAATGCCTCCCCAAATGTAGCCTACTTTCTGTGTGTGTGTGTGTGTGTGTGTGTGTGTGTGTAGCGTGTGCTACAGTACCTCTGTTCCCACCACACGGCGGAACCACAACTTACTGCCGGACCCCCGGCAGTAACTCTAAGGACCTTCTAGGGGTCTCGGACCTCCTGTCGAAGACCCCTGATTTAAGTCATCATTCTCTCTCTCTCTCTCTATCTCTCTCCTCTCTCTCTTCTCTCTCTCTCTCCTCGCTTCTCTCTCTCTCTCTCTCTCATGCAGAATGTTAAGTTTTCAGAAAATATATAAATAAATATTTATTATTATTATTTAAACGTTTTGTACTTTGTGCTTTTTGCGGGGCTTTGGAAATAGCGGCGCTGGCGTTGCATATAAGACAAACACACTTGGAATGGGGGGAAAAAAAGTCTTCCTCCCATTCTGTATGGAAGTGGTAGGTTTTCGGGTTATTTTTTTGTCATGCACATTTTTTATAACTTTGTAATACTACTGACGTTTGTGCACAATGCAACATTTGAAAACAAGCATGGTATTGGGGGGTTTGCCTGCTAAAGCCGTGAAGGGAGCTGACCGGCCCTTCTTGATGTTTAACCTAACAAATCTCACTTTTAAGAACATTTTATCAACGACACCCAATCAGTCTGGGCTACAAAAATCCCCAGTCTTAATCTATAGGCAATACTACAGTAGCCTATGCTGAAAATAGCCATCTGCAAAACATTATTGGGGGAAGGGAAGGGTTTCCTTGGAGGGGGGGGTGCAAATTCAGCCCGGCTGATTTTGAGATTTTAAGTAGGCCTACATTTTCATGTGCATGCAACAGCATGGTTTATACAGGTAGCCTACATGGGTTAGAGGGATGGGCAGAAACCGTGTAATTTCCACATTCAACTGTTTATGGGTTTTTCTTTCAATGATCCAGGCGGTCTGAGGTGTGAATATAGGTCGCCTGCTTTGTGGTGGCTTCACAGATGTGATGCGCAGTGTTTGACAACATTAGTTGCTTGTTACTTTGTAGATTTTGATTATTATTTACAAAACATACATTAACCACTTCAGCCTTGTATAACGTTGGCTATTTAAAATAGCAGAACTAAGCTCACAAGCTTGTAGATCTGCTATTTTCATGTGAAACGGGACATTCTGCATAACGAGTACTTTTACTTTTAATTTAAGTACGTTTTGACACCAATACTTTTGAGAGAAAGAGAGAGAGAGATAATAGCA